>NC_092208.1:87252246-87266123 GCF_043381705.1 Parasteatoda tepidariorum
ATATTTGACAAATGTTGGGTATGCATACTGACTTTTAAAGAATGCTATGTCAAAATATTTGGGGGAAGGGGCGAACTATATTTAATATATATTTACAACTTTGAAATATGTGAATTGTTAGAGAATTCTCCTTCTATATGATTTTTTCATCCATGAATTGATGATTTTAAATTCTCATAGTATCTTTTTACATTGATGTTCTTTTACATTAATCAAATTTTAAAATAAGCAATGGAAAAAATTAGCAATTGTTTATTTAACACTTTTCGCCACTTTTTTTGTTGGCTTGTCACAAAAGAGTTTTGCAGTTTGAATTTTTTTTCATTGCAACGATAAAGATAAAAATAAATTTTTTGTAAACAAGTTTGCCATGTTTAAATAATTATTAATTAATCAATTACTTTTTAGTTAAAACCATTGCATTTTAGAATGTTTGAAATTTTATTCACAAGTCGAACACTGTTGTTACATTATTTGAATTTCCTGTTTAATATATTGTAAAATGATGAGTTAAATATCTTTATTTTCATTTCATGAATATAGACAGATGTTTTTATATATGATTAATTATCTTAATTTATAAATTATAGCAAATAGTTAAAAAATAAGCAACAATATGGTCTATTCAAAGTGTGTTTACGTTAAATGAAGAACAGTGATTAAAAGGTGTTAAAATTTTTATTTATGAAGTTTTTAAAAAAAATGTGAACATTTCCTATTATCTCTATGAGCTTATACAATGTACGAAAATATTTTAATAGTTAAGTGCCATTGTACTTAATCTTTAAAAAATATTAAAAATTATAGAATTAGATATATTTTTATATCTGTATATATACTTGAATATTCACTTCAGTTGAAAAGGGCTTGAGCGTTTTGAACTATAATTTCTTTTTTTAAAAAATAATAAAAATTAAGAAAGAATAAAATTATTATTTGAAAGCGGTTATAAGTGAAATATTCTTGTTCGGTGATACTGAGATTTTATGGTGCAGATATTGTTACGGAAATCTACCCATTAAATTGCAAACATTTTCAAATAAAATGATTTAAGTTTTAAAGAAATATTCAATGCTTAATAGTTTTAAATTTACTTTAACTAATTTAATGTTTTCAATATAAAGTAATGAAGAGGTTTAAATTTAGTGTTTTCAATGTAAAGTTAATTTTTTCCCTTATAATTTTAGCTTCGTCTGCTGGATAAACAAACAAGCTTATCTACCAGGAAGGAGCCATTCAATTTTGAGATTGGGTGCTGCACAATGTAAATGGAAATTAACATTCTGGTAGAAAACTGGGAGCCATATGTTCGATCCTGACAGAAAACAAAACGACTGGAGGTATCGTGATCTGTCCCGCCAACTGCAATCACCAAATAGATTTTAAACTTGCAATTTTTTAAACAAAAAAATATGTATATGTTTGCCCGGAGTTATACCTTTCGAGTTTGTCCTATTCTGTAATGTTTCGTTTAGTTTAATATTTATGAAATAATTATTACAATAATAATTAGTCTAATAAATAATTATTGTTTAAAAAAGTTTTTAAATAAATTTCTATTAGATATAATCTGAGATTAAAAATTTAACTAAACAATAAAAAATAAATATTATGCATATTGACTTTTAAAGAACGTTATGTAAACATATTTCGGGGGAGGGGCAAAATATAATTAATATATATATTACAACTTTGAAATATGTGAATTGTTAAAGAATTCTCTTTCTACATGGTTTTTTCAACCATAAATTAATGATTTTGAATTCTTATAGTATCTTTTTTATATTGATGTACTTATACGATTCTTAAAATAAGCATTTGTTTATTTAATATTTTTCGGCACTCTTTTTGTTGACTTGCCCCATAGCGAGTAATGATTTGCTGGTCTAATAAAAGAAGTTGAAAGGTTTTGCAATTTGATTTTTTTTAAAAAATATATGATAGTTTGTTTGGAAAGGCTTATGAGCTAAATTCTTTTAGTTGATCTCCTTCCCACTGCGTTATTTTTTGTGTGACACTAACGAAATTTTTTTACGCTGGTAACGATGCCGGAATTTAACCATTTAATTTCGTTGTAAAGGATATTACAATTTCTGAAAAACATTTTCAAATTAAATAATTAAAGTTTCGAATAAATATTCAATGTTTAATAGTTTTAAATTTGTTTTTTTTTTTTTTTTCATTGCAAAATCTAATTTCTTTTCTTTTTAAATTTCAGTAGGGGAGTGTCCGGTACCCCCACCCACTGTCAATTTCATATGTATAGAGTATTTTTTATATGGTAATATGATAAACAATAGTTTTGAAAATATGTTGAATACATAGTCATGAAATTAAGAAAAATTGGTTGAATGCTTTGATTAAACTCCATATTAATACTTAAAAAAATAATTTTTTCTATACATACAGCATTAAAGTATGTAGTCTTAAGTTTAATTTGCACAAAGAAAGAAGTTTGTATGTAAGAAATTTTTCGAGTAATTACAAATTTACAAAAAAAATTGGATTTCGTGTAGCCCCGCTCACATGAATGTCGGGTATCACCGCCCAATTTTATTTCGTCGATAAATGTACGGTTGCAAAGATTATTATTTTATTGCTTCAAATTTGAATGTTATATGCATTTTTAACAACAAATATATGTTTTAATATTATATGAAACATAAATTTATATATTTAAAAATGAAAAATTAAATATTTTTAAAATGTAATTGATATATCCAAATTAAATTTAATATCAAGAAATCATAAATATTATGATAAGCTATTCGCATACTTATTTATTTTCACTTATTTGCGAATGAATTAGTCTACAGAAGCATTTGAATGCAATCAAAGTAAAAAAGTATGACATTTGTTGTTATTAAATGATAGAATTCACTAAAAGTATATAAATGTGTAATAAATAAAATAATTTTGTGATAAAAATGATAAATGAGGTTTATCTATTGTCAATACATTGATCATTTTCATTTACACCTGAAAAAACAGCCAAAAAACAGAATTTTTGTAACTGGGCGGGACTACCCGACACATTTTGAAACGGGCTGAAAAACATGTTTTTTTTAAATTTCTATTTTTTTAAGTTAAACTATTCTTTTTTTGGTTTATTATTTTTGCATTATTTAATGCGATGATAAAACAATGAAACATGCAAAAATATTGATTATTACTCAATATTATACAGAAATATAAGCAATACTCCATAAGTGGGCATGACTACCCGACTCTCCCCTATAGCTTTTCATCTTCAAGGAAATCTACTATTTTTAAAATAAGCAATGGTCGAAAGTAAGTACATAATTGTTTATTTCACACTTTTTTTGTTGACTTGCCACGTAGTGAGTATTTATTTTCAGGTCTAATAAAAGGGGTTAAAGAGTTTTGCAGTTTGAATTTTTTTTTTTTTAAACGTATGATAGTTCGCTTGAGAGTGTTTATGAGCTAAACCTCTTTTGTTAATCTCCTTCTCACTATGTTACTTTTTTCTTTTCGTGTGGCTTTACCAAGATTTTTTGATGCAAGTATCGATACCACAATTTACTCATTGAATTTCATTGTAAAAGATTGCAATTTTTTAAAAACATTTTCAAATTAAATAGTTTAAGTTTAAAATAAATATACATTGTTTGATAATTTTAAGTTTGGTTTTTCTGTTGTAAATTTAATTTCTTTTACAATTTCTGATATAGTTCTTCATCTTCAAGAAAATCTACTATGAAGAAATTGATTTCAAGAGAAACTTCTTCTCTGAGCCAATTCAATATTTGAGAAGAGCAGTTGGATACTACACACACTATGAAATTGCACACTATGATGGACAGCTGGTAGTTCTAAGTTCGATCCTTACAGTGAATGTATACAGTGTGGATATTCAGCAAGGACCAATATAAATCTGCCATAGCGAAAAGTTCTCATGTGATTTTTCGTACTCACATTATTATATTTATTTCGTATAAGCATGTTGCTGAACATTTCATAAAAGCTTTGAATTACTGCTTGGAAATACAATTTCAAGTAAATTAAAACTTACAATTGGATGAATAAACTCAAACTGTATCAGATATTTCTAAAGTCATGAAAAAAAAGTTATTTTATTTAATAACAATTATGTACTTTTAATTTGTGTTTTATGAAAAGGTTATTGACGTTAATTTTAAACAATGAAGGTAATGTATTGCATTTACAATTGGATGAAGTTTATTTGATAGTGTGTTTTGTTTTTCAATAAAATTATTAGGTCGTGAAATAGTTATGTTTATCTTACATTTTTTTTTCCTCATTACTGTAGTGTGTAATTTTTTCTACGACTTAGTTATAAATCTTCAACATTTTAAAATTTTGATTTGTCAGGTATGATATTTGTATTGATAAAATGCAACGTTAACAAATCTTTATGAGTGCTTAAGTGTCATGAAAAAAGTTGAATATATTTAAATTTTGGTTATTTTAATCAGACGGCATGATATCGGAAACAATTTTATTTTAACGCTGATTTTAAAGTTTATCTCAAAGTTGTAAGTATTTTTATTATTTCAATTTCAGAAATTTTCTCATGATTATTCATTTGAAAGGTTAGATAAAATGTTTGCTTTTTTGTTTTCATCATGTTTAGAATAATATAATTGTCAAATAATTCTAATCGTAAACATTTCTTTGACTTTAAGCTGAATAACAGAAAATTTTTACATGATTATTCAATTGAAATTTGAGACAAAAGGCTTGCTTTTTTTATTTATATCATGTTTAAAATAATTGTCAAATGATTCTAATCTTAAAAATGTCTTCGACTTTAAGCTGAATAACATTTAAATGTAGAAAATTTTCACATGATTATTCATTTAAGATATGAGACAAAAAGTTTGTTTTTTATTTTTATCACGTTTAAAATAATATAATTGTAAAAAATTTCTTTGACTTTAGGCTGAATAACATTTACATTTTAATGAAAATTCCCAATCAATGTAGAAAAGAATAATGCTTAAAATTTCATCTGAAAGGTTTGTATATTCTTTGTAAATATTAATTTTTAAAATTTAGCTGAACATTTATTTACATTATTGTAAAAACAGAAAATTTAAATCAACGTAGAGAAGAACCTTGTTTAAATTTTTATATATAAGGTTCTTTGCTGAAGCAACTTTTTTAAATGCATAATATATGTTTTTTTACAGCTAATTCTTCTATACCAGGAACTTGGACTCCAGCATCTGCTTAATTTTTTTAATTTTATTTTCTGAAAAGCTCTGTTTAAAATGTTTTCATGTTACACCTGTTTTTTTTTAAACCTATTTATGTCACAATGCATACTATATAATCAGAGAAAAATGTGGAATGGAATTGTCTTAATCAAAAATCTATTTTGTAATAGTAACTTTCTCAAAAGAGTAATTGATTGTAGTCAAATTTTGATCATTAATATTAAAGGCAACTTTTGAAAGATAATGTTAAAAATTTATTATTTTTTCGTCTCATTCCTGTATGCAATTATATGTTTGTGCAAATTTAATTTAGATAAAACATAATATTTACTGATAGTTTTGAAATTAAAATGTTATGCAAATTTTTTGCAAAGATTGTTAGTTTAATAGAACATAACACCTTTAAATAATTATTGAATTGTTGAAAGTTTCTGATGTGCCCATTAAAGTTATTTTAACATTATAAAAAAAATATTAGCAAATTTCATGATATTAGTTGCTTTCCTGGTTTCATTCCCTGGAAAAAATTCTACCTTGCGTTTGAGTTTTTTTAGGTGTTTTGCTAAATAAAATTTCAAATACTAAAATATAAAGTTAAGTAAGTATTTCTCCGTTTAATTTCAGTGGAAGANTTGCTTTCCTGGTTTCCTTCCCTGGAAAAATTTCTACCTTGCGTTTGAGTTTTTTTAGGTGTTTTGCTAAATAAAATTTCAAATACTAAAATATAAAGTTAAGTAAGTATTTCTCCGTTTAATTTCAGTGGAAGAAAAATTGTGTAAATCTATTGAAACAAGTAATTTGAATATATTTAAATAATGTTCTTTATTGTGTCAATTATTGCAAAAAATGACAACTTAAAAATGGAACAATGTTATTTTAGAATTATAAGGTGATATAGATATAATAATAATACAGAATGTTAAGTTAAATTTCCGCTTAGTTCAAATGTAAATATGTAACTTTATATTTATATAGTGTGGTTTTTATTATATAATTTAAGAATATAAATAGTGAATGATAATTGTGAAATTACAAATGGCTTAAGTTTCACATTTAATAATACGAACTAACAAATTAAATTGAGATTTTGATAAATTAAGCCCAGTTTTTTAAAAGAAAAATTAAGAGTACATTTTAAAATTAAAGACTTAAAAATTATTAATGATATATAATTTGTCAGAAAACCCACTGTATGAATAAAAGAAAAAAATATCAATAAAAGTTGCAATAAAATATTATTTCCTAATTAAGTTTGAAATATTCAAAAAAATCAGCTGAACATAAGATATACTTTGGAGTAAGGAGGAGAAAAATGGAAGGTAGCAGAATTCGCTAATATAATTTTATTTAGTATTTCTGTATTGCTAAGTAAATAATGCATGGAATGACATAAAACTATTGTTCTGTGTTTTACTGCTTCACAACAATACAGAAAATTAAGTAAAATTGTATCGCCGAATTATTCTACTACCATCCATGTCTTCCTCTTGCTTACTCCAAAAAAATAAAAAGCAAAGCAAAATAATATCAGAAAATACAAAATCTATTATTATATAGCATCAAAACTAATGCAAAATAATATTATGGCGAACGCTAGATAATATTAGTTTGCTTAGAAACTAAAATTACATAATGCAGAGCAAACAGCGACCTCTTGTATCTCTATATTATATAGCATGAAAACTAATGCAAAAGAATATTATGGCGAACGCTAGATAATATTAGTTTGCATAGAATCTAAAATTTCATAATGCAGAGCAAACAGCGACCTCTTGTATCTCTCTAATATTAGAAGTTGTGCAAGATAACGTTAGATTTTGCCGATTTTCTGATGTTATCTAATATTTGGTGCTACTTGGGGTTATCCTTAATATAACCTCTTATCTATAATAAAATATATAGTCCAGTTTCAGCCTTTACCCAGATATGTTGATGTATTTCTTGTGACCGCCAAGCTTAAATTATTGGGTAAGTCTTTCAATTACATCAAGTGGAGGTTGTTTGGAAAGATATTAAATTGTTATTAATTAATATAATTTTCATGAGTTACTGTCCAGTAGTTTAATAGCTCATCTTCNATAAAACTCACTGAACTCAATTGAATTTTGTTTCAACCTTGTTTTAAATTATCATTCCAATCATTCTCCTGAACAAATAATATATTCTGATAACACTTCAAGTAACACATTTTGATTATTCCGATTGATTCGTTTTTATGTAAATTGAAATTCTTGTATCTCTCCTCATATTCAATTGATATAAAAACTGCACATAATGATTTATTAATCAATCCCACGGTGCAATATCATTTTTAAATGGGGCAAATCTTGATATAAGATTCAGCACCACATCAAATGGATTATGAAATAGGAATGATATGGCAACAAGTTACTGCTCTTAATTTAAAACAACTTATTGTGTTTGATTATAATAAATTTATTCATCTATAATTTTTTTGTGAATAGAAAAAGAGAATTTAAATGTGTAAGCAAGTGTTATTTAATCTGAACTTTTTTTTTATCTGTAATTCATTCCCCCATGCTTTTTAGCAAAATATCTGTAGCCTAACCTAAATTGTTGTAAAGTTTTCATAATTTTTTTTTAATTTTAGGCAATAAAACATTTTAAATAATCAAAACAATATGAATAAAGCTCAAATAAAAGTACAGAAATGGACCTACTATAGTTTCAGTTTTAGAAACAAAATTTTTTTCTCAGTGTCTAAACATCAAATGGCAGTAGTCCTATCCTACTATCATTTGGTGTCTTTTTTTCAATGCGGAAGGGTATTGTTTATAGAATTGCAACTATAGTAGACCGTTTTCTATACTTGTATTTGTGCTTTATTTATGTTGCTTTGCTTTATTCATGCATAGTACAGAGTATCATTTGAAAGGAACATTTGTTTATAAAAGTGGCTTAAGTTACTACTCTTGATATTTGTGAATCCTGTTCATTCTCTCTGTATTTCAAATGTTAGTGACTCTTCATTTTTAAAATATTGCATACTAAAGTGTTTTATTATTATTTAAGTATATTGGCTGCTTGGATCCAGCACATCCATGAAAAGTTAGGATTTTGATTTCAGATCTCAAATTGCTAAGTATGTTGTTTTCTATAGATTGTATTAAAATCTTGCATTAAAATGTTGAAATATCTCACAATTTAATTACGTTACTAATTATACCAATAAAGATACTTTTCCAAGTTTGAGTGCACTGATATCCCAGAAACTCTGTCAGATTAATTTTTAGAATATTTTGTTAAAAATAAGTCCACTTGTATGAACAAAAAAAAAGAAAGCTGTCACCCACAGGAAAAAGTTCCAGTTTTTTTGACTTGCTGTCACATCAATAATAACAATAGAAAATGACTATGATAAACCTTCAAATGATTGTACAAAACTTTTTTTAAATTCAATTAATTCGGCTCATGAACAAGGAACCCTTGCTAACTCAATCCCCGCTCCAGTTTCTTGATAGTCATTTTTGTTTTTTGATGATAAACAGATTGTAGCTTCAAAACTAAAATGTATTCAAAAAATATCCCAAAATATTTCACTGCATTAACACAAATTTGCTTCCATAGATTTAACTACCAATTTTCTTTTTGATAAAATTTAAAACTAATATAATTGCTTGCTTAATATTGCTTTAGAATTTAAATAGTTATTTTGTATTCATTATTTTAAAATGCATATGTTTACTGAATACAGTTTTACATTAAATTTGTCATGAAAATTAATATAACTTAATAAAAGGTAACCTATTTATTAACATCACAGTAAATAATTGTATAATGGTAGCTAAATGTCTTGATTATGAAATGTTACATAATAAGGTAAATATCCTGCAATTACTTTATAATTGATTAAAAAAGAACTTTAATTTCAAACCTTCGATTTTAAAAATAATCAAAATAAAAAAAAATTAATTATTATTTTCCCTTTCTTCTAGCAGCAACTATTTGTTAAATAAATTTCATTAGTTCAAATTAAGTTGTCCCACAATTATTGTCACATAGAATTATTTTCCACAGAAATTTATTTTTACAATTATAAATTTCCCTCAAAAATATTGCAAATTCTTTTCACTGTGATGTCTTTTTTTATGAGACTTTTTTTTAATTATTATATTTTATCTGTAATTAATGTGCTGTAAGTTTTATCTTTGCTCGGGTATCTTTAAAGTACTTGGAAAAAAATTTCTTTTTTTCTGTGACTAATTGAATGTTTCATATGTGTTATGAAATCTATGTATTTTTCTGTGCAAAAATACATTTGAATTTTATCGCGCTAATGACTGTGTACGAATTTTTATTTACACTTATTTTATTAAAATTACATTATACAAATATAAGCTCCCCGAACAAAAAATTAGTCACCCTTGTGCACAAGCACCGATGAATCGTTAGGTTTCGTCAGATGGTGCAAAGTGGTCAAGTGACGTGCTCAGCATGCACGCTGCTTCAATGTGATTACAGGTAAGTAGCAATCGGTGAGATATTTTTGTTTGAAGCTGGAATTGTGTGTAAATATGGATAAGTGTAAGGGTATGATTGAGTGGTAAAACGGAGCAATTGTGTTAGGCCGTGCCCATGGTCAAACAGTAAATGAAAATACTGGATTTGTTGGTGTTTCGATGCGGACTGTTCAACGCGTCTACAAGCAGTGGTGTAATACACGTGGTCACGAAAGACGACGTCAGACGTAAGAGGCCATTGTTCACACAGGCACGTAAAGCTGCGCGACTTCAGTGGGCTAGAAATCAGCGAACGTGGAATGTTGCTGACTGCCGGAATATTATATGGTCTGACGCAAGTCTGTCCTTTTTTAAGGGCGTTTTGCTTATTATAGATTGAGACCCCTCACTGAGGTGGTCACTAACATGTTTATTTGAACATTATGGGTGATTATATGTAGCCTATCAGTTAACATCTTCATGAAAAGTGTGTTGTAGATACCACTATTTTTCAGGATGCCAACAGCAAAGTTCATCGGGCTGGAAGAATATACTGGTCTTATGAACACTCAGACACTCAATTACATCGCGACTGGCCTGCAAAATCACCTGACTTCAACCCAATTGAAAATTTGTGGAACATGTTGGATCAACAGGTAAAACGCCGAAATCATCATTCTCGCAATTTGGTTTATTTACGCGATCAAATCCTCAGCGAGTAGCTTTAACGGGATTCGACGTACCAGTAAAACCTTGTGGACTCACTTTCTAACTGAATCCAGGCGGTTATCGAATCCAGAGGCGGTGTTACACGCTGTTGAATGATGTTTTTCATGATTTCTCTAGGGGTGACTAATTTTTTGTTCGGTGTGCTTATCATATAATGATAATTTACAGTAATTTTTAAGAATTGACACTAATATTTTATTTTATGTACATTGTAAAATCATAAAAAATATATGTATATTATAAATCCGTATTTTTATCTATACTGATATATTTAAACTATTAAATTTTTATCAATTGTTTTACTCCCTTTGTTACTTTGAGAATTGTGATTTATGTGTGTCATATAGCTTTAAAATAATGCGAATATCAGTTTTATTTTTAAACTGGTAATCATAAACATTAAATTAATAAATTTAAAATAAGATTCTGTTGTTGTTCATTTACGTCGCACTAGAGCTAGAGCTGCACAAAATAAGATTAAGCATATTTAATTAATAACTTTAAAATAGTACACATAAACTTATTTATTTACTAACTATAAAATAGTACACATAAACAGATTTCAGTAAATAATCCCGTCAGTAAATAATCCCTCAATCGTGCTAAAGTTTTAAAAAATATTTTAAAAAATCAGGGAAAAGTGCCTTAAAAGTATGTACATGTCTTTTCATAAAAAATTTCCAAAGTAACTACATACACACAAAATTATGATTTGTAATAAATAAGAAGAAAAAAAATATTTTTTATTATTTAGAAGCGACGGGTTAGTTTCAAATGAGGACGGGTACATTGTTGGACAAGCCGTCCCCGGGGACGGGTAAAATTTCTGAGTTTTTTCGAGCCCTGATTAAATTAAGAGCTGCTCCTGAATCAATAAGAGATAAAACTTTAAAATTCTCAAAAGTCACACTTACCCTCATTAGTATAAATTTGCACGAACTTGGGCTGACCCAAACTTAGTTTTCCTGTCAAATGTCTTCAACTGTATTATCTACAGGTTGACTTTGGACATTTCTACCCATTCTCTGTCTGGCACGGCAGTATCTAGCAATATGCCCAACTCTACCACAATTGTAACAGGGACCAATCCTTCTCTCATTATTTCGATTATCTCTAAACGCTACTGCCCCTCTCTCATTATTTCCCATATTTCCAGTTACCCTTGTTTCGAGTTTTTCTACTTTTTCAGTCAATTTATGGTTAGTTGTAACCATATTTTGAAAACTATTGCTTATGGTTAATTGTAACCATATTTTGGAACATAATGATTTATTCGGAATAGTTTAATTTACTGATTTCGCTACTGTTATTTTTGTTTACAATAAAAGCTTGTTATTGATTTATTTGCTTTCATTATTTGTTGATACCTATGGAAACTTTATTATTAAGGTAGGTTGGACCCTACAAACGTCATTGGCTTCATAACATGCACATGGGTGCCACTCTTTAGTCTTGAGAAAAAAATCAGTGAACTAAATTCCATCAATTAATCTCGTTCCCAATAGTTTTTTTGTATTATTTTTTTTTATTTCCTTAAAAATGCGACAAATATTTTAGTTAAAAATAAAAATTAAATTTAATGATCTGGTCTCTTCCCCCCATGTTTTCAATTGCTATCTTAAGTGAAATTACGATAAATTTTTTTTTTTTAATTTGTAGGGCTAGGACAGAAAATAATATTGAAATGAAAAATAGAGAAATGGATGACATTAGGAAGAAGTTACTGATTTATATCAGTGATTAGTATAAGATGATTAGTGCTGCTATTTTTGTTTTGTTTGTTGTAAGAAATAAATTCATAAAATAAATTCATAAAATAGATAAACATATTTAGTTTTTTTAGGAAAAAAAATGATTTAATATGCAAGCCATCATCATAGAAAAGTGCATTTTAGGGTCAGATAGCTCTGTCTGAATTTCTGGTAAACAACACTAGACTGTGTTAATTAGTCAAAAAATAAGTTCAGTCTTTAAATCTTATTAGAGGTATGCATACAAAATGTTAATAAAAGTAGACCTTTTTGAAACGCTCAAAAACAGGTACTTATTCTTAAAACTTAATATCTGTTAGATTTTTAATATAACAATACAATACGAATTTAATATATTTTGGTCCCAAACTAACACAAGTTGTCCTATGCTCCATGATAAAATTACACTGGAAACTGTTTAATATTTCTGCTCTAAACAAAACAAAACAAGAAATTTGAAAATGAAATACATTGTACTATCTTGTAAAAAAAATTTGCCTTTATTTCAAGTATTAAATTATAATATTTTTTTGTTTTGTTGTTAGCCCTTTATTCATTCATTATTCTTCATTCTTAAATGCTTTTTTTCTTGTCTACTACAAAACCTGCAAATTAAATTTAATGTTTTATGTTTGAATTATTCATTTAATAATTAAATGGATTATTTTTAGTTTCTTCTGCTTTTCTCTGCATCCTGGAAATGTAGGTTTCTTTTGGATAGCAGGAAAAAGTGCTTTAAAAGTATGTAAATGTCTTTTCATAAACAATTTACAAAGTAACTACATACGTACAAAATTATGAAACAAAAATAATCAGTTTCTATTTATTGAAAAATCTTTATTCATCAAAAGTGAGTACGAAAATAAATTTGTTCTGGGAATATTTGCTTCACACACCAATGATTGTGATGCCTCTTTTCTCAATTCTTTTTAAGAGACTTGTATCCGAAAAAGCAGCCCCTGGTGTCAATACACCCCCACTAATAGAGAAGAAAGAAAAATAATCGAGATTAACACCAACACAAAAATAATCTTGCTTTCTGTAGATAAGACTTCGTATAAAACTGGTATGTGTGGCAAACGTGAACATACAAAACAGTGATGAAATTTTTCTTAGCAATTCTTTTCTATGTATTCTTTACAAAGTATATGTATTCTTTAGGCAATAAATTTGATTTTTAACCAAGATTTCTTTTTCGAAGAGATGGATAATATTTAATTTATTTGATTTAAAGTTTTTTTTAAAGAAACTCTGATAACTTTAATTTACAATTAGCTACATTTTATAATTATTATTAAATATAAATCTTAATAATGATTTCAAACTATATGACAGCATTAAAATTTTTTTTATTATAATGCATGATTCTAATTTTATTGAAAATGAAGTAAAAAGTTGCTATTATTAACTGTTGAGAAACAATCCAAAACAAACAAATGGTAAAAGTTATTTCACATATCTTCTTACTTTTAAAAAAATCCCTCTGAAATGGCTAAATTACTGTGTTGCCTTATACCTTACCTTAAACAGCAGATTAAGAAATACTTCTATATTAAATAACTTATCCATCTATTAAAAATATCACTATAAGTATAACAGCAACCCCTGAATTTATCTGATAACTGCTTTCCTTAATACCATATTAGGATAAAAATCCTGAAGAGAACCTTCATGTTTTCCCACTTAAAAAAGTTCTACTTTATTTTATAATTCTTTATGTTTATATATATATATTC
>NC_092208.1:87266623-87273986 GCF_043381705.1 Parasteatoda tepidariorum
GTTAATTGTAACCATATTTTGGAACATAACGATTTATTCGGAATAATTTAATTAACTGATTTCGTTATTGTTATTTTTGTTTACAATAAAAGCTTGTTATTGTTATGAGCTATTTGCTTTCTTTATTAGTTGACACCTATGGAAACCTCATTGGCTTCATAACATGCACATGGGTGCCACTCTTCAGTCTTGAGAAAAAAATCAGTGGACTAAATTCATTCAATTAATCTCTTTCCCAATAGTTTTTTTTTAATTATTTTTTTATATTTCCTTAAAAATGCGACAAATATTTTAGTTAAAAATAAAAATTAAATTTAATGATCTGGTCTCTTCCCCCCATGTTTTCAATTGCTATCTTAAGTTAAATTACGATTATTATTTTTTTTTAATTTGTAGGGCTGGGACAGAAAATAATGTTGAAATGAAAAATAGAGAAATGGATGACATTAGGAAGAAGTTACTGATTTATATCAGTGATTAGTATAAGATGATTAGTGCTGCTATTTTTGTTTTGTTTGTTGTTAGAAATAAATTCATAAAACAGAGAAACATATTTAGTTTTCATAGAAGAAAAAAATGATTTAATATGCAAGCCATTATCATAGAAAAGTGCATTTTAGGGTCAGATAGCTCTGTCTGAATTTCTGGTAAACAACACTAGACTGTGTTAATTAGTCAAAAAATAAGTTAATTTTTATAATAATTTTTTAAATCTTATTAGAGGTATGCATACAAAAAGTTAATAAAAGTAGACCTTTTTGAAACGCTCAAAAACAGGTACTTATTCTTATAAAACTCAGGGATGAGATTCAGATTCACAGAATCAGATTCAAGTTCACAGAAAAACTAGGTTTTAAACGGTCAACACTAATAGTTATCGGTTTGTTGTTTATGGAGATGGTTAAGAATTTTTCAGCTCTTTCTATGTCGAGTTTGGAGTGGTTTCTTAACACCACCATGACGGACAAAAACATGGGTGCAGCTCGCAAGGGAAGGGTGGACAAAAGAGCCTGGCTCGCTGTGTGAAGATGCTGGGGTTGGAGCTAGAGACTGCATCATGTTCTTCAGTTGATTAACTAACTCGGACGGGTGAGGTTCGTCACTATTTGATGTAGGAGCTAGGAATTCACCTGGGAGACGAAGTGTCATACCGTAGACAAGTTCGGAAGAAGTGCACTTTAAGTCCTCTTTGAATGCAGAGCGTAGTCCCAGGAGAACAATGGGTAGGGATTCAGTCCATTTAAGTTTGTTGTGGCACTCGAGAGATTGCTTGAGCGAGCGATGAAAACGCTCTACCATGCCATTGCTGACAGGGTGGTAGGGGGTAGTTCTAATATGTTTAACCCCAAGCAATCTTGTTAAAGATGTAAAAAGGGAAGACTGGAATTGTCACCCCTGGTCCGTTGTGATGATAGATGGAGCACCAAATCTGGACACCCACTGTGACACAAATGCGCGTGCCACAGTCTCAGCTGTTATGTCACCCACAGGAATGGCTTCTGCCCACCTTGAGAAACGGTCGATGCAGGTAAGAAGATAGGAGAATCCTTCAGAAGGTGGCAGGGGTCCAACGAGGTCTACATGGACGTGGTCGAATCGACGAGATGGCTGAACAAAAGGTTGTATCGGACTACGGGTGTGTTTGAAGACTTTAGATTTCTGGCAGTCCACACAAGCCCGAGTCCAAGTGACAACATCTTTTGCAATTGATGGCCACACGTAGCGATCTAGAATCAGCTTCTTGGTAGCTCGGATGCCAGGGTGAGACAGGTTATGCAGCTGGTCGAAGACTAATTTTCTGAAGGCAACAGGAACGAAGGGACGCAGCTTGTCTTTTTCAATGTTGCACCAAAGTTTCAATTGGCTTGGTATGGTGACGACTTTCAGCTGAAGCGAGTTTTCGCTGTTTTTCAACAAGTTTTGCAGCTCGGTGTCAGTTTCCTGCGCTATAGCTAGATCCTCAAATGTCAGGACTTTTAACTCATTGATTCGCGATAAAGCATCAGCAACGACATTTTCAGAACCGGATATATGCCGAATGTCTGTACAGAATTGAGAAATGAAATCGAGGTGTCTGAGCTGTCGTGGGGAGCAAGAGTCAGAATTTTTTGTAAATGCAAAAGTTAAGGGACGATGATCGGTAAATATAATAAAATTTTGTCCTTCTAGCTGGTGCCGAAAATGTTTAATTGAAGTGTAGATAGCTAGAAGTTCCCTGTCGTAAGTACTATATTTGGTTTCTGTTGCACTCAGTTTACGGGAGAAAAATGCTAACGGTTTGAACCCGTCGGGGGTTGAACAATTTAAAACTGCTCCAACTGCAGCGGAAGAAGCATCAACCATGAGACTAATTTGTTGGTCAGGAACGGGATACGCAAGAGTTGTAGCGTCAGCTAACGCGGATTTACATTTCGAAAATGCGAGTTCAGCTTCCTGATTCCAAGGTACGGGACGTTTATCGTTTTTCTTACAGTTTGAAAGCATTTTATTAAGAGGATCTTGAAGTTCGGCTACATTCGCTAAAAAACGTCTGTAAAAATTGAGCATTGCCAAGAAACACCGAAGTTCCATGATGGTATCAGGTTTCGGAAAATTACATATGGATTCAACTTTATCGGGAAGTGGTTTAATGCCTTCAGCAGTAATAAGACAACCCAAAAACTTAACTGATGTTTTTCCTAACACGCATTTATCGGGATTGAGTTTAAGGCCGTATTCTCGTAAACGGGAGAAAACTTGATGTAAGTGTTCAATGTGTTCAGTTTCGGAAGATGAAGCTATAAGTATATCGTCAAAATATGGAAAACAAAAAGAGAGATTTGATAACACTTGATGAATGTGTCTCTGAAATGTTTGTCCGGCATTACGGAGACCGAACGGCATAGCAGTATATTCGAAAAGACCGAACGGTGTAGTTATCGCGGTTTTAGGGATGTCTGCTGGATTGATTTTTATTTGATGGTAAGCCCTAGCGAGATCAACAGTGGAAATTATTGTTTTACCGTGAAGATTTTGCGTACAGTCTTGAATGTGAGGGACCGGATAGCGATCAGGGACGGTTACAGAATTAAGTTTTCGATAATCGCCGCAAGGTCGGAAATCTCCGTTTGACTTTTTTACTACATGGAGGGGACTAGCCCAGGGGCTTTTTGATGGGCGAAGAACGCCAAGTGACATAAGATATTCGAATTCTTTACGAACTGCTTCTAAAATTTTTGGCGCGAGACGGCGGGGTTTTGAAAATAAAGGGGCCCTTTAGTTTCAATATGATGCAAAACTTGGTTTGAGAGATTAGTTGGGATTGGTTGTGAAGGATTAAGTAATTCAGGATATTGTTTTAAAATATTATGATACTGAGTTTTACCAATCAAAATGGATATATTGGATTCTAAGAAATTGATTTTAAGGGGTTGGCCGTTAGAACCAATCATAGTTTTCGCATCGATAATTCTGTGATTTTTACGGTCGACATATAAATCAAAATGCTCTAAAAAATCTTTGCCGATAATTGGTTGGCGTACGTCAGCAATTACAAAGGACCAAATGAATTGCCGTCGCAGATTAATATCTAATGCTATCCGTTTCGTGCCGTAAGTTGGAATAATAGTGCTATTAGAGGCAAATAAAGTGATATNAAAAATCTTTGCCGATAATTGGTTGGCGTACGTCAGCAATTACAAAGGACCAAATGAATTGCCGTCGCAGATTAAAATCTAATGCTATCCGTTTCGTGCCGTAAGTTGGAATAATAGTGCTATTAGCGGCAAATAAAGTGATATCATTTTGTAATTTCGCGTTAGGAGCACAAGTTTTTGGCAAAACGGAAATATCTGCACCTGTGTCGGTTAAGAAAGTCATATTTGAAGAAGAATTGGCCAACATAACGCGTTGCAAAAGGCGGTCGCCGTTTTGGCCGGTGGACGATCGCCGACCTAGTTTTCCGATGTGTGGGGGAAAGAACAAGGTGGGGTGCATTTTTTTTGCTTTAATACCGAAATTAGTGTGATAAAAACACTGTCCATTTATTGGTTCGTAGCGTTAATGAGGCAAATATAATATCCCTTATGAAAATTTAAGGTATATTTAAGGTTGNGTCGTAGCCATAATGAGACAAATATAATATAATCAAGAATAAAACACTAAAGAAAGAAAAATTATTTTCGAAGATTTGTTTATGCACACGTGCTTACGGTAAAAAATTTCAAAAAAATATATCTATACACAATAACGTAATTACATTAAGGAAATAATAAAGATTCGCGTAATTTGAGTGCAAGAGAAAAACAAATATAGAACAAATGGGAAACATAAAATAAACTACATACCCAATCAGCTCAGCATCTGTTGCACGTGGTATATCCATTAGTATTGCGCGATTTTTGATTTAAAAAAAAATGTTATTTCGTTAAAAGAAATAGATGATTTTATTAATCTTGAGTAGAAATTTTGAATAGTAATCATTTTAAAGTAATCATTTTGAAAGAATCTCCGATGAAGAAAGATATTGAAGGTTGCTTTTAAATTTCATTTAGTAGGTCACCAATCTGTGGTGATTTCAGCCTTTTTATCAAAAACTCCGATTCTCTAAAAGTCTCATTTTTTGTTTTGTTTTTATAAATATCCCACTTTTTTTTAAAAATTCAGTCGTTGAAGTAAAATAAATATATTTATTTACGATTTTCAAAGATAAACAGAAAATTCAAACTACGTCCTAGCTGCTAACCCCTCCGCATTTTTACTTATATTAACTATTTTTCGTATTTTTTATCCGTCGGCGGGATAGCTCGCATTTTCGTAATTCAGACGTCGCTGCTTCTTGTATTCTGGCATGAAAACAAACAAAAAAAGAGGGAAAAAAATAGAGGTGGATTTGCGGTGAAAATATTTATTTGCTCATTCNAGCTCGTATTTTCGTAATTCAGACGTCGCTGCTTCTTGTATTCTGGCATGAAAACAAACAAAAAAAAAAGAGGGGAAAAAATAGAGGTGGATTTGCGGTGAAAATATTTATTTGCTCATTCAATTAATCTTGTAAATTTTTAGTTATTATGACTAAACAAAAACAATACAAACAAGTCTTTTAGAAATCCCAAGTCCAGACTCAGCAAATATCTAGATTTTTATTCACGCGATTTTAATATCAATCATCGATTTTCGTATTCACCCAATTTAAAAGTTGCGCATTGCGATTCTTATTGACGCTATTTAAATATCGTACATTATGATTCTTATTTACGAGATTTAAAAATCCAATATCGTGTTTTGTATTTACGCATTTTTAAAATCTCGATTTTATTATCAAACATCGATTTTCGTATTTACCTGATTTAAAAGTTGAACGTTGCGATTCTTATTCAGGCGATTGTTCGTTGAGATTCTTATTTACGAGATTTAAAAAACCAATATCGCGATTTGTATTTACGAGCTTTTAAAACCCTATGTAGCAATTCGTATTCACGCGAGCTTAAAATCGTATGTCGTGATTCGTTTTTGCGGTTGTAATATCGCTCGATTTAAAAATTATGCATCGTGATCTAAAAATTACGCATCATGATTTGCATTTTCGTCTTTTTTAAATTCGATGTAGAGTTTCATATTTACGTGATTTAAAGGCCTCATATCGGGATTTATAATCACATGGCTTACAAGTTTAAAAATTGCACCTTGTTTGTCAAATTTTTGTTTATATATATATATATATATATATATTGGATTTCCTCTTTTTTACTTTCTGACTACTCTCATCCCTGAAAACTTGATATCTGTTAGATTTTTAATGTAACAATACCATAAAAATTTAATATATTTTGGTCCCAAACTAACGAGAGTTGTCCTATGCTCCATGATAAAATTACACTGGAAACTAATATTTCTGCTCTAAACAAAACAAAACATCTGAAAATGAAGTACATTTTATTATCTTGTAAAAAAATTTGCCTTTATTTGAAGTATTACATTATACTATTTTTTTGTTTTGTTGTTAGCCCTTTATTCATTCATTATTCTTCATTCTTAAATGCTTTTTTTCTTGTCTACTACAAAACCTGCATATTAAATTTAATGTTTTATGCTTGAATTATTCATTTAATAGTTAAATAGGTTATTTTTAGTTTCTTCTGCTTTTCTCTGCATCCTGGAAATGTATGTTTCTTTTGGAAGAAATCTCAATCCTGCTAAAGTTTAAAAGAAAAAACTGGGAAAAGTGCCTTAAAAATATGTAAATGTCTTTTCATAATGTACTGTTACCCTTCAAACTTTGGTTAGGCTATGATCGCTAAATTTAAGTTTGGTAACAGTTACCCAGGTTCAACAATAGACAAATAACCAAGGAATTACAGGAAACACTTAGCATTTAAAACTATTTTTATTACAACTTTAAATTCTCAACAAACATAACTCTAATCATTTCCAAATGCTAACATGTGCACAATTATCTCTAAATTATACACTCTTTCAAGTTCCAAAATTTTATACACAAGATTAACCTTCTCGATAAAATGCAATTTTAAAATTCTAAGGCATAACATTCCATTAATCCCAATCAAAAAAGACAAGAAATAAAATGCACTCTCACTCTACTAAAATCACTTAAAATTTAGATTATGATATCTCTATAAACTGCAATTATGCTTAAATATCAATGGCTCTCCTTAAAATATGTATCTAAAAACACAGTAGAAACAGTTTAAAATTTAGGGTAAATTATTCTTCTAAAATGGTATCAAAATTAAAGTTTTACAAGTACAAAATGAATTGACGGATCACCTTCTGGAACGCCCACCGGAATTGCAGCTAAGCTCATGGACACAGCAAACTCCTAGTTTCTGATATCTAGTATTCCACATATTCCAAAATCTTTAGGCTTTCTCCTAGTGAGGCACAAGGGGAACACCGGACTTTCAGTATGGGTACACTCAGACTTTGCTCACAGTCTCGAACATCGTGACATTCAGCTTATCACTTTCGGTCATCAACCCAAAGACTCCAGCTTAGCTTTTCCCCAAAACCACGATCCATTCTCTCTGCAGTGCTGTCTCGGATTAACCTTCCAGCGGGCAAGCTCCGTCCTCTCCCTGATACTACTTCAGCCACACTTCACGTCTCTTTTATTTTCCTCTCAGCAAGGCGAAAGAATGGTAGAAAGAAATCATATAAATCTCGGTGCGCTGCCGCGAATCGGCATTAACCGATTCATCTGTAGTAATAAATCGATTATGAGGAGTAGTGAGGTGGAATGGAGATGGGGGGAAGAGGGGGTGCTTAGCACCAAAAATCAAGAGTGTATTTCGTGTGCTAGGGCAACATCATATCCCTAAGGAAAAAGTGATTGGACTAAATTTAGTGGGGAAAAAATAGAGGTGGA
>NC_092208.1:87274526-87301292 GCF_043381705.1 Parasteatoda tepidariorum
TTTGCATGTATTTGAAGGCTTGTAAATGGCTCATAGATTTCGTGATAATTGCTGTATCGTCGGCATATAGGGCTGTGAATTCGTTTGGATTTTCGTTATTAATAGGGAAGTCAGCTGTGTATAAGATGTATAGTAGTGGCCCGAGGATACTACCTTGGGGCACACCGGCTTGAATGTTTTTATAAGCTGAGAACGAGCTATCGATTTTAATTCTGAACTTTCTATCAGTAAGGAAAGAGTTTATTAAAGTAATAAGGTCTAATGAAATATTCATTTTATGTAGTTTTACGATAAGTCCCTTATGCCATACTCGGTCGAAGGCCTTGGCCACGTCGAGCATAAGCATAAGGGCGGTTTCGTGTTTAAATTTAGCATTACTGATGTATTCGAGGATGTTTACAAGCTGCTTGGTAGTTGATAGGTGCTTCCTAAAGCCATATTGTTGGTTTGGGAGTAGGTGAATATAATCATTGAGTCTTCGTTGAATAATTTTTTCAAAGATTTTTGATAACATAGGGAGTAGACTAATAGGCCTGTAGTTTTCAGGATTAGAGGCTGTTTTACCGGGCTTGGCGAATAGAATGATGTCTGATTTCTTCCATTCCTCGGGAAAATATAGGTTTTTAATGGAGGCATTATAAATATTAACAATTTGGAATACTTTATTTCGAGGGAGATTTTTTATCATGATGTTCGTAATATTATCGTGCCCAGGAGCTTTCTTATTTGCGAGGGTTTTAATGATGCAGGTGACCTCGTCTTCTGATGTCTGTTCGATGTTGTTCTCAATATGGTTGTCTTGATTTATAATATTATTGTAGTAGTCAATTATAATTTTTTATGGGGCAGGTATTTTCAGTAATTGTTGCTGAATTGGGTCTCCATAGTGTTGGCGAAAATGCTAACTTTATAATCAGAGGTATATACTGGGCCGTTTGACCCTTTTAAAGGCATTTTGTTCAGAGGTGATCTCTTAAGAGACTTGGTCATTTTCCAAATTGAATTATCACTTTTGTTCAGACTTTCGAGTTTCTCATTCCATAGGCTGTTTCTATGTTGATTACATTTTTCTTTTATAATTTTGTTTAATTTTTTAAGTTGACGTTTAAGTTCCGGATTGAAGTTTCTCTGGAATCTTTTTCTCAGTTTATTTGTATCCTTAAATTTTTTTTTGATGTTATGAGGTAGTTTATAGTTGTTGAGGCTGATGGGTTTGAGTTCTGTAGCTTCATTATAAGCATAGGTAATGGCGTTAGAGATATTATTAATGGAGGAGTTTATATCATCATTGGAAATGGGGGCTGAATCTTCGTTAGAATCGGTAAGATGAAGGATGTTGTGGTATAGAGTCCAGTCAGTTTTTCGTCTAAATTGGTTGTTATCCTGCATTTCGAGGGCACTACTGATCCAGACTGGGAAATAAGTTCTCCCAGTCTGGGATCCAGTAAGTGATCCAGTTCATCTAGGGTTTCAATAGCAAAAGGTGAGCTTGTATTTGTAATCATGAAATCTAAAATGTCTGGAGGGTGCATTCCACTATGATGGAGATAGGTGGGTTTTTCAGGAGCGTAGACAGTGAGTCCGAATTCTTTAATGAGCTGGTGCAGTTTTCTTCCAAGTTTGTTAACTTTTCTACAGCCCCATATGTCGTTTTTAGCATTAAAATCACCAAGAGCGATCGTTGGAAGATTGGGAGGGAATAGTTTTTTCATAAAATCTGTTGAGAATTCATTACACGGTGGGTTGTAGATGCGCGAAATTTTAATTTTATTGTTGTTTATTTGTAGTAAAATGGAGGTTTCTTCTCTATTATTTTCGCTGCTCAGGTTGTATATTGATGCTTTGTACTTCTTATGGATAAATATCGCGCACCCGCCATAATACGGTCACATTTAAAGGTGTTGTTGTTCGGTACTTTCAGTCTATGGCTGGGCTTTGTGTGCGTCTCAGTAACTGCTATTATGTCAGGGTTGAAATTTGCAATGAAATCGAGAAATTCGGCGAATTTTGTTAGGATGTTGTTTGCGTTCCATAGAGCTATGGTTAATGGGGTGAAGGAGAATTTTCTACACATGATCACTGCTAGAGGTTCCTTGGTTTGCGATGGCTTGCGAATTATTTAGGAGTTGCTGTTGGAAAATGGATATACATTTTGCAAGGTTGTTGCTGGCTTCCACAGCTTGTTTTAGTAATAATGCTGGGTTTAGATTTATTGGTTGTTGGGTGCTATTGTTTTGGACAACATTAGCATAGCTAAATCTTGAGCTGGTGGTATTACTATTGAAATTGTTTCTATTTTCTCTGTTACTGAAGGATCTTCTATTATTTGTTCTATTGTACATTTTTTCAACAATACTTTCGTATTTAGGGCATTTACTGTAATTTGCTAGGTGATCTCCACCACAGTTGCAGCATTTTGGAAGTTCGTCATTTGTTTTTGTACATTCATTGGTAGCATGGTTCCCTGCACATTTTACACAGCGGTGAGGATGGTTGCACAGTCTTTGGCCGTGGAAGAAATCGTGGCATCGGTGGCATTGTGAGGGGCGGTCGGATTTTCTGTATTCTTCTATATTGATGCACATATTGAACAGGTATTTAATATTGTAAATGTCTTTACAACTGGGGATTTCCTTGTTTAGGGTTGCGACAAAAGTGGGCATAGGAATTTTGTTACCATGGTTTCGTCTATACATTTGAGTAACGTTAATAACAGAATAGTTTACTTCTGCTAATTCGTATTGTACATCCTCTGCACTATATTCTTTTGGTACTTTTTTGACGACGACTCTAAAGGTACGTTCTTCTGGTAGGCTGTATGTGTGATGAGCAATATTTGCTTCTTTTAAAATCGTTATTATGCGACATCTGTCTTCTGTTTTCTTGGTTTTTATAGTGAAGTAATCACCATTATTTTTTGCGTTATAGTCTTTTATATCCTTATCTTGGAGTTGTTTATTAAAATCCTTCCAGTTGAAATTGTTGTCCTTGATTACGATGGGGGGAATTTTGGATATTTTCTTTTGAAGAGTGAAGTCGTCTTCTGGATTGGGGTCATTAATAGTATGATTTATCCTAGTTGGGGATGGTGGTGTTGTCTTAAACCTTTTTGTTTTTGAAAAAGAAATATTATTTCCTCTGCAATTCTGGTTTAAAGTATCAGGAAAGTTTATGTCCATATTGTTATCACGTGAGTCATTTTGATCAAAAAATGGGATAGAAGGAAATTGATTTTTATTATCTTGGGCGAAAGTATCAATTTTTTCCGTGGTGGTTTCTGAAAGGACACTAAATAGGGTATTTTCGTTGGATATTTTGCTTTTGAGTTCGAGATACTTATTTTTGAACTGGTTATGGTGGTCATTAATTTTATTCAGGGTCTGTGCGATCTTATGACCTAGATTTTTAAAATTAGCGGAATTTCTCAATAGCTCAAGGGTTTCGATTAACATATTTTCAAAAGGTATAGCGATATCATTAATAAGGTTCAAATCTAAATCTTCCTTATGGATTAAGTTGTCAGTGGGGGCCGTACAATCTTCATCCGTTGATTGAACTGTATTTTTGAGGCGATTTTTCCGCTTTTTCTTTTTATACGTTTTGCCGGTGTTAGGATAGCTTATATCCAAAATATTTTTGGAAGGGGTACATCCCTCTTTAACAGCGGTGTTTAGATTGGCATTTGAATCCTCAATAATAACTACCGCGTCCATAGGACTCTCGGAGATAAGAGGTGAAATCGTATTTTGCTGGTCCTGTACAGGACCATTTTGTGATAAATCGGTAGGTGAGGCCATGAAACTCTGGTCCCACCCAGAATCAACCGTCGCTAAACTATATTCCACAATAAATACATAAAGAGCAAAAACTTACTTCGGCAAATTTCAACTAACCAGCACAAATTAGAAGCAAGAATACTTATCTTACAATCAGCGTGCTACCTTCGCATCAGAATCTAAACTCAAACTGTCCAAGGCGAAAGAATTTAGACTGACATGTTTACTCCCTCACGAGCCGCCACACAACCAAGGGACGTCAGAACAATAAGAAAGATCCAAGAGAAAAAACAGTCACAAACCCACTAATACTCTACAAAAGTGATAATACAATCCTCCCTATATATTAATAAACTTAACTACACATAATTCACCCCTAAAATCCCATTTTGAAAGGATAACTCAAAATTTCTAAAAAATATCATTATTGTGATTGAATTTAAACTTTATCATAGTGGTGCCATCTATTGAAAAGTAGCCCATCTTTAAAGGTATTGATAAAAAAAAAACTACAATAAATTTCTATTTATTACAATACCATCGCCTCATCCCCAAAAAAAATTAAAACACACTTTTAATTTTTTGAAATATTATAGCACAATTTGTTAAAATGACCTGGAACATAATCAAGAAAACTAAATTACTGGTGTTACAGCAAAAAAGAAAAAAAAATTGTTTTTCTTTATGCTGTTTAAAAAAAATTCCTACTTAAAGTTTAAAACCTCTAAAAGCACCACGCAGCTTTCAACCTACTTTTAGATCTTTATTGCTAAAATCGTATCAGGTCCGTCGCTATCCGATTCGAGAGGGGGAGTGTTGAAGTCTATTTTGCCAACTGTCATATATATATATATGCAGGTATAGGACAAAATAATAGGAAAACCTGTGAAAAATGGAGTCGTCCTTCGTCCGTCCAATAATCGGCGGGCACGTGTCGCAAGAGTATGCCAGCTAGTGGTGATGAAAGGAAAGGTATCAGTCTAGCATTTGGCAGTGTGAGATTTGCATGAGATAAATCTGTTCCTAGCAAAGCGAGATTATGTCCGACCTCTCTGACCTTAAAAGAGGCATGATAATCGGAGATCGCCTCGATGGAGCGTCCGTGTCCAGAACAGTGAACTTTGTGAATGTTTCGAGGACCACTGCATCAAGGACTCTGACGGCATACACAAAGTTGGGTAAGGTGTCTTCTGCGAAGCACAACAGAGGCAGGAAGTCGAAGTTGTCGGGCCGTGATAGACGGGTGTTGAAGGATAGTCGCTCGAAAACGCAAGACTACACTGCCGGTGATAACGTCCGAGATGAATACTCACCTTTCAGAACCCCATATCCATGAAAACTATTCAACGAGAGTTGCATGCTGCTAACATTCACGACAGAGTAGCTCTTACAAAACCGTTAGTTTCAGCGTGGAATGCTTTGAAGAGACTACAGTGGTACCAAGACCACCTAAAATGGACCCAACTGCAATAGAAACAAATCATCTGGTCTGATGAATCCTCTTTTACACTATTCCAGACCACCGGACGTGTGTTCGTGTGGCGAATGCCGGCACAAGCATTTCTTGTTGACTGCCTGGTTCCAACCGTGAAACATGGAGGTGGTTCTGTGATGGTGTGGGACGCTATATCTGCCCGTGGATTGGGGCCTCTCGTTGTCTTGAGGGGGGTGGTCAAAGGTGACCATTACCGAAGCATTCTCGCAGATCATCTTCACCCTATACTTCAAACTTTCTTTCCGAGAGAACGTATTGTGTTCCAAGATTACAACGCCAATTGTTCACACGTCTCACTGTGTTCAAACGTGGCTAAATGAGCATAATGATGAAGTAGAAGATCTAACGTGGTGACCTCAGTCCCCTTATCTCAGTATCATTGACCTTTGTGGGTTTTTTTAGCGAAAAAAGTCCGTGCTCGGTTTCCTCCTCCACTCACAGTCTCTGAACTCGAGACGGCCCTGCAAGAGGAATGGCTGCAAATTCCGATGAACTTTGTTCAAGACCTTTATTTGTCAATCCCGCGTCGAATGCAAGCTGTCATTCAGGCCAAAGGTGACCCAACTTCTTATTAATAAAATATTTTCATTTTTTTTCAGGTGTTCCTATTATTTTGTCCTATATATATATATATATACACAATTTGCATATGGCTAAAGCTTGATAATCAAAGGTAAAACAAAACAAAAGAGTTCAAATGCGCCACAAAACTTGAGCTTTCAAAGTTTATTTTGAAATCATTTCGACTAGTTATAAACATAATGCTATTCATCGAAATAATTTTTTACAGCACTTAAAAATGCAACCGCCGTAGGTGAAAAATGTGGTATTATTGATAACTAAATAGTACCAGTAATTATTTAAAATAATACAAAGAAAATATAGTTTTCTCATTTCTATTAATTTTAATTATTAAAATGGTAACAAAATATTTAAGAAAAAAAACTGTTTTTAAATAAGATGAAACTTATTCAATTAAAATAAGTTTTCAGTAATAGTAAGCAATAATTATTTGTGGAAATAATTTTAAAAAATAAAGTTGTAAATTTAAATGTTTTTCAATGCAACTTTGAAATACTTTTTATATTTAAATATTTTTTGAAAAATCACTTAGTAATTAAAATGTATCTTTAGTTTCATCTAAACTTTGTTACCGTAAGCTAATTACAGCAACTGTTTGAAGATAAAAAAAGTAAGTCATAATCAGCAAATACAGACTTCTATAAGATATTGATTCAAGACGAAATTCATTCAATTTTATTTTTTCAGGATCGAAATATTTTACCAAAAAAACGAAAATGTACCAATTCCCATGACATGAAACTTTATCTTGGTAAACGTACGTTTTGGAAATGTTATTTCATTTGGAATCTTAATTATTAGAATTAATATGGCGACAGAAATAGAGATTGTTTTGAATCTATGCTAAACTCTATATCGGCCCCTTTCCCACCGAAATCCGATTAACTACTTTGATTTTAAATAAAGTGCTTCATTTTATTATTTGTTGCAAAAATTTTAGGTGTCCATTGGCGGCACTTAAAATTGGCCAAATCTGTAGTTGCGGTGGCGTTAATACATACCGAATTTAGTATAGTACCGAATTTTTATTCCATACTTTTCTGAATCATATTGCTTCAAACATTCGAATTAAACACATAATGTTATACCATTTAATTTTTCAAAAAAAGTATTTTGACAACAATCTTTATCTGAAAATCATAAACTAAGAAACGAAAAACAAAGAATTCATAGGATAAAAAAACAGTTTTTCCAGTTTATTATCCAAAGCTGCAATTTGGTGTCTTAATTCAGTAATAGCATCTGCTTCTGGAGAAACGATACTACTTGCGCTGTATAGTTCTTGTTTTGGTTGCATTTCAACAATACGATCGGCCATTAGTGCCAGTTTTTCAATGTCTTCATCGCTAACAATTAATATATTGCGTACAGAATCCGGCATTCTTTGCAGAAATAGGGTTTTAAATACTTTATCCGAAATACAATCAGTAGCAAGATTTCGTATTTTTTGCAAAAGCTGACTAGGTTTTATGTCTCCTAAATCAATGCCTGTAAGCAGTCTTTTGTAGACGCTTATTTTCACTCTCTTTAAAAGTGTTCAGAAGACGTTCTTTGGCAGCAGTATATTTCGTTTTGCTTTCTTCACTTATAATGTCCCACAAACTTTCAACAAATTTTGGTTCTAATTGGGAAACTAAGTAATTAAATTTCGTTTCCTCGGAAGTTATTCCACAAATCGAAAACTGTGCTTCCACTGGTAAAACCATATTTCGGGCTTTTCCGCCCAAAACGGTATTTTAACACTTACTCGTGCTATTTCATCTTTGGTTGCCGATGGTTCAGAGTCCGTCATTTTCGTTGATAATTCCGGGTCACCACAATGTAGCGGCTTACTATATTTAAAGTAATAATATTGTTTAAAAACTGCAAAAAACAAGATACAACTTTCTGTAATCACATCTTTATTTTTCCCAGTTAAATCGCTTACTTGAGTGTTTACAGATTACGGGGAATCCCCGTCTGAAGTGTAAGTAGAAGTTGTTTCGGAAGCGTTTCTTGTTTTTACCTATAAGTGTCACTACCACAGTGTGACGAGATTACCAACCCGACATCACTACCACAATGTGACGAGGTTACCAACCCGACAATATAAAAACATTAAATGCATAAGAAATACAACAAAATAACTAAAAAGAATTATTTATCACAAAAAAAAAAACTAAAACTTTTCTATTTTTAAACACGTTACATTTTCAATAAAATTAGCATTAGTGCATTTTTGTTCATAAAGGATTGCAGTTTGGATTCATGAAAACAAAGCCTACGAACAAATATCGAATATGATATTTGAAATTTCAAATAAAAAAGATCTATAAAAAATAATTTCAACTGAAAAAATTAAAAAAAATAAATAAATAAATAAAATAAAAAAGTACTATTTCAAACTCAAAATAAAAAGCTTATTAAAAAGTAAAAAACGGAAAAAGAATTCCAATTTTCAGAATTCAAATGTGATTTATCTTTTTCTATCCCTAGCTGCTACTAATGAGTAAAATAACATAACATTTTTAATTGCTCTTTTTTCTTTCTTTTAATCATTTTACTGCACAAAAAAGATTAAAAAAATAATTTTATCTGCTTCATATAAATCAATTTTTACCCATATATCTATATATAGTATTTAAAAAAAAAAATTCTTTTTTTTTAAAGTCTTATACCTAAATTTTTAAGCAATAATTGAGGAGATAATTTAATTGGAAGCAAAACGATATGATCTAATATTAGAAAGATGAAATATAATACTGCCGTGCTAGAAAACGCAATACTCTTGAATCCTATCTTCTAATATTAGAATGGGCTTCATGATGTAGGAGCTGTCTGAATTACGAAAGAAACAAACCTGATGCCTTTGTTTGAACTGGAAACTATGCANAAATATAGAATCTGATATTTGAAATTTCAAATAAATAAGATCTATAAAAAATAATTTCAACTGAAAAAATCTAAAAAATAAATAAATAAATAAATAAAATTAAAAAAATACTATTTCAAACACAAAATAAAAAGCTTAGTAAAAAGTAAAAAACGGAAAAAGAATTCCAATTTTCAGAATTCAAATGTGATTTATCTTTTTCTATCCCTAGCTCCTACTAATGAATAAAATAACATAACATTTTTAATTGCTCTTTTTTCTTTCTTTTAATCATTTTACTGCTCAAAAAAGACTAAAAAAATAATTTTATCTGCTTCATATAAATCAATTTTTACCCATATATCTATATATAGTATTTAAAAAAAAAAATTCTTTTTTTTTAAAGTCTTATACCTAAATTTTTAAGCAATAATTGAGGAGATAATTTAATTGGAAGCAAAACGATATGATCTAATATTAGAAAGATGAAATATAATACTGCCGTGCTAGAAAACGCAATACTCTTGAATCCTATCTTCTAATATTAGAATGGGCTTCATGATGTAGGAGCTGTCTGAATTACGAAAGAAACAAACCTGATCCCTTTGTTTGAACTGGAAACTATGCAAATACAAAAACGAAGAGTTTTAATTTAGGAGAAGAACAATCTTTTAAAAGAGTATTAAAAAAAAAGTTTTTTATCATTTCTTTTAAAGTTGCTAATTATTGATTAGCAAAATACGTTTAAAACAAAACATTTATTCAAACCCATGCAACACTGTTCTGACAAAAAATTATTGTAATTAAACATTAAAGAAGAAGTAATTATTATTTTTAAAATAAATTCTTGTTACATATAATTTTAAATTGGTGAAATTTTTTCTAAAAAAGGAAATAGATTTAAAAAACAAACCTCGAGTTAATTGAACTAAAAAGCACTTAATGTTATTAATAAAAACGTAAACTTAGTATTTTCTTTTATAAAAATAGAGTTCAAACTTATTGTAAAATTACTTAAAAGCTCTTTCAATAAAATTATCCTTAGATATATAAATAAATCACGGCCTTATTGAAGGAAAAGGAAAGACATAAATAAAAATGTCCCAGGGGGGGGGGGAGTAGGCATTCTTGATTTTCAATTATCGGATCACAAATTTATTAAGTTGATTATAAATAATTTATAAAATATTTGGTGAATACAGTTTTTAAAAAACTTAATCCTTTGCTCGGCATTGACTTCATATTAAAAAATAATAATTATGCTTTAATTAAAATGCAGAAGGGTAATTTCGAAAAAATGAAATTAAAATTATTAGTACTGTCGAAGTTATAATTCGAAAATTGAAGTGATAAAATTTATTTAAAAATGCCAAACGTTATAACATAGGGAAAAGTTACACGTGAACATGCCTGTTCAACATTATAGCAAAACTGAATTGCCCGCCAATTGTTGAACAAGATGACGGTCGTTCACGTGTCTCCATATGCGTAGCATGAGGGAGGGGGGGCATGCTTTTTTTTCATAGAAAACTGTTTCTTTATTTTAATTTATTTGTATATATGCATATTAATTTTTTATATGAATGCATATTTATTTATAAATGTATATATATACTATATATATAACTAAAATAAAGGAGCAGTTTTCAAAAAAAAACAAAAAGTGGGCTTCCCCCTCACGCTACACCTTTATTTCGAGAAAAGAAAGTACCGCAGTGACACCCATCCCCCCAAGCTCTTGGGCGCATTCATCCACCCCCAAAAAANCCCCCAAGCTCTTGGGCGCATTCACCCCCCCCCCCCCCAAAAAAAAAACATTTGCTAACTTCCCCCTTCCATATTAGCTTGTTCGAAATAGTGCTACGTTGCTTCTTTTATTTATGTACTTAAAAAGAAAAAAATTCTCTCGTCTAAATTCCCCCCCAAACTATTCATTTTATTTAGTGTAAAAATTCCCCCNGGATTTCCAGAATTTCCTTATGTATTTTGCTTTGCACCTGTAGTCAAGTTATGCATGCCTGAAAATGGCCAGATGCATCTTTTATTTATGTACTTAAAAAAAAATTCTCTCGTCTAAATTCCCCCCCCCCAAACTATTCGTTTTATTTAGTGTAAAAATTCCCCCCCAAGCTTTAAGTGGGCGCATCGTTCGCCCACCTTCCCCCCTGATGGGGGCCCCTGCTAAGTAGCTTTACACAGATTTTCTTTTAATTATAGTTGCAGGATCTTTCCATCTGGCATAAACTTTGTTATCACTATCTGGAACTAAAACAACAACAAGATCTCCTTCGTTAAACTCTTGTATTCTTTCTAACTCCTTGCATATTTTCTGCACTTCTCCATAATTTCATGTTTCTAAGTCTTATAGATTTTGAGCAGCGAAGCAAAATGTAGCGTGAAAAAAGAAAGTATTGAGAAAAAAATTCGCAAAAAATAATCTAAAATTACAAATAACATGTATTTAGAATTAAAAAAAACTCTTTTAAATATATAATGGCCCTTCCAGCATGCCAAATTTGTACTCTTTACTTTAAATGTGCTTATGATGATCTTAAAATATGCTTCTGCAGAAACTTTTTTTTCCTCGTTCAAAAATTATGTGCAATAAAAGAAAGCTTCTCATCAGAATCACATTTAACAATCAAATAATAAATTTTTTTTTAATAATTTAATTTTAATACTCAACAATAAAAAATAATGACAGTTTACTTTAGGTGTATAGAAATAGAATTGAACTTATAAGAGCCCCATCATTTTCAGTAGCTTAGGGCCCGCCAAGCTTAAATCCGGCCCTGCATACAAGTAATTATCAATTACTCGGAATCTATTAATTCCCTTTTCAGCATCTTGCCAACAAGAATTCAAACTGCTGTCCATTCTCTGTTCATCACGAAATTTTTCAGAGTCTGATATTTCGTTCTGGTTAGCCATATCGTATACTTCAGCTTCCGTAGTCATGCTTGCACAACATTTTACAATTCCTTCAACTGTATCTTTAATCATATTCTGGATTTCCCAATTGGGTATAATATGAAAAAAACACAACGACTTCCACTTCGAAAATTTTACTAGGAATAGCATTTACCTTTTAGTTTAAGCTTGAGTTTTAAATATGTTTATTAAATTCATAAACTTAGATAAAACAACAAAATAAATTATTTCAAAAGGAACTAGACTAATACAATTCCAGCCTGCCGAGTAGCGACTTATAACAAGACACTTCATTTAATGCTTACTTGTTGCTAAAAATCAGGTTCGCAGAAAATGCTGTTTACTAGAAAAATTTAGTAGGAATAACGCGACCTGTGACGTAGGTTATAGTATACCCAATTAGATTTATTATTTGTTTATGAATTTTATTGTAACCGTAATATATTTCGGTTTTGTGTACCTGGTAACTTCGATACATAATAAGTTTATGTTCTACATGGCTTTATGCTTGTCTTTGTGTTAAGAAAAAAATGTATTGTGAAAGAAATGAAATCTTTGTGTAATAATATAGAATGTGTCACTTAAGAGAACTGATACTTGACGAGCTTAAGTTACTCGACATAGAATGGGAAGAACAGTTACTAACGTAAAAAAAAAGCTACGTTTCAACAATTAGGATCACGCTTTAAACACTACGTCACTTGCAGGTATCCTATTTGTATTCAACAAATGCAAACGATATGCGAAGTGAGTTTTTGGAAATGCGAATAATTTTCGTTTGGTGTGAATAATTGAATGTTTGATGTAAGCTTATTGTATTTTAAAGGTTTAGATTTAAATTTCACCCTTTAATTGTATATGAAAGCTCGAATTGGAATGAACCTGAAATAAAGTGTTTCTTTACACAAATGTTTGGGTTGTTTAGAGAGATACTACTACAATTTTTTCAGTGTATCTTACATAGTTTAACAGGGTGCGTAGCGTTTGTAAAAAGTACTTAAAGATGCTTTTTTGGGAATTTCGTTTTTAAAAGCTTTTAAAGGTGCCAGTGTTTTCACCATAGAAAAAAAATGGGTGAGAATTTCTCACCCTTTCTCAAAAACAGGGTGAGATTTCAGAAAGTTAAGTGAGATTTCTAAAAACTGAAAAAATACAAATAGACTTGGAAAAAAAATTTCTTTTGTTATAATACATTTTTAACGTCTTCTATTTTTTAAAGCATTGAATATTTTTGCTGCATCATCATAGAAGATTTTGCCTTTACTAGGTATTTGTCCATCTTACATTAGCGCATAAAAAAATTTGAACGTCTTACATGAAAAACCATACCTACAGTAAACACGTGGTTGCAGAGAAATGTGTTCTGAAAGGGGTTCCGTGGTTCGGAGGNTTTTTTTTAGAAAGCTTACCGAGTTTTAGAAAAAAGCAACGATTTCATTCGACATTTCCGTTACAAATACTTATACATTTTCCCTAAAAAAGTAACGAAAGTACAAGTAAAAGTACTAAATTTAAAAAGTAACGAAGTACAAGTAAAAGTACGTACTTTTTACTTGTACCGGCGGTACAAGTAACGAAAGTAAAAGTACTGCCATATATGATAACAACACACTTCATTTAATGTTTACTTGTTGCTAGAAATCAGGTTCGCAGAAAATGCTGTTTACTAGTTAAATTTAGTAGGAATAACACGACCTGTGACGTCGGCTATAGTATGCCCAATTATCATCTTGATTATCGTATAACATGCTTAGATCGATATCATCGTCTATCGTTTTGTCACACGACAATTCGCCATTTTGTTACATTCCAATTTTTTATTTTTGGTTCCGCCTTCTATTAAATTTACCCTCTGAATATTACAATTTAATTCTTTTAGAGCACTTACGGATAATAACAAATCTATTTTTAATTTTATAATAGGCAGTGCGTCAACATAATTATTTCCTTTATCGTTTTCTTCCCCATTTAGAAATTTGACACGAGCGGTTAAAATGTTATTCGGAGTTTCCTTTTCTTTCTTATGTTTAAAATTAACATGTAAAAATGTTCCATGAAAGGGAGAGTTGCAAATATTACATAGAGAGTTGCATAGATTACAACTCCAACGAAAATTTAATTCATAACAAACTGAACATCTGTTGAGCTCTTTTAATTTTTGTTTCTTTTCGACTGGCGTCAAAGAACAATTTTCATATTCGTGTTCATCTTTACAAAACAAACAAATGCGAAGAGGGGAAACTGCAGACGATATTTTGTTTATCTTTTTCATATTCCACTGCGGTTTGGCCTTGATCGGCGTGTTATATTTATTTCCGTCAGAATTCGTATTCTTCTTCCAAAAGGATGTCTTTTCTTTTAAAACTTTCTTTAATACTTTCGTAATCATCTAGTTTTTAAGCTAGTTCGTATGGCGTCGTAAACTTAAGCCTATCTTCTAAATAATGACATCTTGTTTCAGCAGGCACTCTAATTTTCAGTTGTTCCGTCACAATTAAATCTTTGAGTTGTTGGAATGTCTCTATTTTCAATTCTGTGATCCATTCGGTAAAATAACTAATGAGTTCTTAAGCATTATTCTCCAAGATTTATCATTCGTCTTGTGATGTCTGTAAAAACACTGTTTAAGCATTTCACAATTTAACTTATTTCGTTTTAGGATTAGACTTATAACAAATTCACAATTATAAGCATCCTTAGGTTCTTCTCTTGTTAGCATATTTGACAGTTCTGCCGGTAAAACAGCTAAAAGGCACGCTACCCGATCCTTTTTAGGTACTTGAGCCATCTCTGCTCTTCTTTCAAAATTTATTAAATATAATCCCATTTCATCGTGTTTTTCATCAAATTTAGACGTTATTTGAGTTGGTTGAATTTTATGACTTACTTCAACTCTGTTTTCCGTTTCGTTTTCCTGATTGAGAATTTCTTTAGACAGTTCTAATTTTTTAATTTCTAATTCGTTCTGATGAGCTTCACTAATCATTCTTTCTTTTCTTTCCTCTTCTCTTATTTTTTCTTCTCTCTTTTGCTCTTCTCGTCTAATTCGTTCTTGTTCTATCTTCCCTTTTACGTTCGTCTATATTAGTGTTTAAGAGTTCTTTACAAAAATCTTCATCAAAATTTTCTTTTTTCAAGATGGCCTCTCGCAACTCAAACACTTTTAAGTTACTAACATTTTCAACCCTCATTTCCGTAGCCATGAATTGCAAGTCTATTTTTAAGCCTTTTCCTAAAAACGCCATGATAACAATCCCGTATCTGACACCAAACTGTAGGGTTCTTTTGATTCGAATAGGAAGAAATGATGGCGATTATGAGATAAAAATATTTATTAAGAAGAAATCAAGATAAAAATACGTACAATACAACTAAATCATCATAACATAACTAGAGCGTTTACTTATGGTCTGCTCATATCCGGATCCCCCGTCTATCTGAGTGGAGTTCGGACAATGCGCAGGCGCACAGAAGAGGGGGCTGCTATACACTCAGCTGTAATATTTCCGAAAACAACGTTTTTATAGAACAAGGTGAAGTTATTAAATTACAGGACTGATCTAATAACTCCCGTAAATGTGAATTACATAACCATTTAATATACTTCCAAGCAACCTCCACTTGATGTAATTCACTTCTGTACACTTTGCTGTTATAATTCCAAAAACAACTTTTTATGGTACAAGGTGAAGCTATTAAATTACAGGACTGATCTAATAACTCGTGTAAACGTGAATAGTTTACATCAGCACTGTGGCCGGTGCGAGACGGGTGGGGAATTCGTAACGACTAGCCGTCGCTGGGAATCGAAGCCAATTCACCTCTTTGGAAGGCGAACGCTCTATCCCCTGAGCCACCACGACTCTCTCAAATACATTTATTCTACTTTATGATCGTCATTGAATAACCAACCTAATTTTGGGTTTATGACTACTAGTATTCAACCCCGCAGCCACGTAATTTTAAACCCAATCCTGAAGACAAGAGAACTCTTGGATGAAGTATTGGGAGAAATTCCTCTTCGTGGAGGATGTTTTGATGTAACTAACCTGCGTTTGCGTTACGAAAACAACGAAAGCCTCCCACTGTCAGTCCGACAGCAAAGGGATTCTAACCAATAATCAGTCAACCACTGAGGATATTTTACATCAGCACTGAGGTCGGTACGAGCAGAGTGAATTCGTATCTACCAGCCATTTTTGGAATTCTAACCCAGTTTGCCTTATTAAAAGGTGAACGCTCTATCCTCTGAGCCACCACGATTCTCTCAAAGACATTGCACAATCACTAACTTTGACAACTCCAACACCTATCATTCAATCAGAAGATCCTCCAGAAAAGAACACGATCTGGTAGCTGGGTTCTGAAATACTTGTACTATTTGCTGGAGAGGGATTAGTGCTAATCAAGCAACGTCAAGCCTAGTTCCCATTCTTCGCAAATAAATTCAACTTTCATCTCCGTGACGTAAGAGATACAAGTATTCTCTCTGAGCAGCTCATGACTTGTGTACTTGATATATTATGCTGCGTGACCATGCGTGGAATGTTTAGCATTTCTTAACTAAATGTAATTTTCTTAATCGATCATTACGTAAATATAAAATGATTTCTTTAAAATCTTAATCGGTATGGATTATTTATTCAAATTATAATTAATGTCAAAAATGTAAGAAAACACTCAAAACCAGCAGATTAGACATTCAAAGGATTACATAGTGGTGCATTTATTGAAATGGTTGGTAATAATATACAGTGGAACCCGCTTAAGAAGTTTTTAAAGTTAGTGGAAAGAAATGACTTATTAAACGGGAAAACTTCTTAATAGGTTGAGGGTTTAAAATACACAAATTTTTTGCTTAACTCATAACTAAAAACTATAATTTTTCTGTACCATTCATATTGGCCCCAACTAAAATTGTCAAATGTTCGTTGCTGTTTTTTTTTCTTTCTCTATGTCAGTGTTGTTCGGATGGACGGGAATGTTTGAGGATCTTGCTTTTTTAAACCATACCATCAGTTTTTCTTCAACATCTTCGTATTTTCCTCTTTCCACAATTTTTATTTTCTGGGATGCACCGGAACAAGAACAGTTTAAGATGTCTTTTTTTGCAATAATGCCATTTAACTTAGTATCGGGATGGTTTAAAATTTTCGCTATTTGAACCCTTGTTAATTGAGAATAGCTGTCAACAGCTTTCAAAATTTTTACTTTGTCCTCAATAGATAGGGATTTACGTTTAACGCCTTTGTAGGACATTTTCAACAAAAATCGAATTTTTTTTCTACGATATTTAAGACAGAAATTGAAATGAACCTTCACACTAAGAAAATTTCCTACGAAATACTGCTGAATGCTTTGATGCATCTTTCGCATCAGTCACTGAAGGGGTAGGAACAGCAATGCAGTGAATGCGTCATCAGGCTTTCCGATTTTCATTGACAGTGGACACAATGTCCAAGCGATTCCTCACATTCTTATCAGTTTCATTGTTCATCTAAAGATTCACATTCCTTTACTCACACCTGTTCCCGATGAATCACCTTCTTTTGGGTAATGGAGAAGCAAGGAAGGCCTGTGGTCTTAGTTAATTTTGCATAGTTCATGTGCATGTTTTTGTCAGGGAAAGTTAAAACTGGATTAGACATTTTAAATATAAAGTTACAAAAGAATGAAGAAAATTGGAAGCGCGTGAAAACTTATTAAACGGGAAAAAAACTTCTTATAAGGGTAAATTTAACATTATGGTGTGTGGTTTTTTTTTAAAAATAATTTCTTACGTGGGAAAACTTTTTAAGCGAGTTCCACTGCAGTTAAAATACTTACTCACACAACATATTTCACTCCTCCATAGGCAACTTGAGAATCTGGATGGAGCCAACCTCGTGGAGGCATGTTTATGAGGCTTCCATTCTTAGACCACTCAGTGGGCATACCACCATCTGTCGGCATGGATTGAGAATTAGAAAGAGGCCATTGAATACGCATTTTTGGCATGCTCTTCCTCAGAAATTAAGACATATTTATGCTTGCATCTAAAACTGGAAATCATATACTCACTTAACAAATTCAGAACAAAACTAATATATCTACTTTTCAGTTAACCCTCCATGGCAAATTCTCTACAAAAGGTATTTAGTAAAAGAGTCATTTCAAATAGAGTAGGGGATGACTAAAGATAGTCCAATTAAACAATTTTAATAATATTTATTTAAACTTAATAAAAAAAATATATATTGAAAAAACGGTTTGCTATCCATGTGTGTGAGAGCCTGGTTGACTCTCATTGGTTTATGAAAGGATGAGAGGGGAAAAGATTGACTGATTAAGTCGTAGATGTTTTCAAACAGAAAATGTAAGAGCGGTTCGTAAATCCGGTTTTGACATTAATCTCTTTTTCGGCAATGACTTAGTTGCTTGATCTAAACAACTTGAGAAGGTTTTTGTAATTTCATTTTTTTTAAACTAAAACAAATTATACAACTTAACTTCCGGACTATTTTTAATCTTGCAGCTTATTTAAAAATGCCGTATTTGGACAAATAAGGTAAGAGAAAGATGGAAAAAAATAAGTCCTCATTTAAATATTAAAATATACATTTTTGAAACTTATTTTAATATATTTTTTTAAATTTCAATGCCATATTAACTTACTACGTCTAAAAAACAAAAATTCTGATTTATTAACACAAGCAACTTCATAAGTCAATTTGTTTATTTATTAGTTTTAATTCCTTAAATTTGTGAGTAGGACCTTAAATTAAGTTTTAACAATTATTACTACTTCTATACATTTTGATATCTATAATTTTTAACACATGCAAATTTATTTTAGAATTTTGTAAAATCAAATTAATATTTTTTTCTTTGTTAAAAAAATGCATAATAATCAAAATTTTTTAATTATAAACAATCCTTCTTTTTTAAAATATACTGAAGAAGTTATGTAACTGCATAATTTCGAATAAAAAAGACTGCGTTCTGCACCCCTGGTCCAGTGTATGGAGGAGTTAAAGTCGTAAATATACACTAGTACAAGTTTGTAAAGGTTTATGTACAGTGTGATAAAAAATGGGCCACCCATAATAGCTTTTGTTCTAATGATTGGATCTTCACATTTTATTAGGACTCAATCTTAAAGATTCAAGGGGGAGACCTCAAATATACTAATTAACAAGTGCTGACGATTGGCCATCCAAATGGGTTACAGGTGGCGTAGAGCAGAACTCTCTACATATGGCAACACTTCGCAGGCTTTCACCATTAGCGTGTGGAGAGTCATGGGAGAAGAAAGTACTTTAGTTTCTGTCTTGATTTTCATATAGATTGAAATCTTTTAAGTTGGAAAACTATATGGAACTGAAAACTACATTAAACATAGTTCTAAAAGAAACCACCATGGAAATTATAAATATTATTATTATTAATTGAAAAAAGCAAAATATTAAGAAAAGGAAAAGGATCGTTGTACATGTCTATACAACTGAAAAGAGGAGGAGAGGGAAGGGTCAAAGGCGTGGAACCGGTCTTCTCCCCAGATGGCGTATTCGAGCGTTGCGTTCTCTTATATCTTACAAAATTAAACACAAAACTGTACTTTCTGTAAATAAACTTACTTTTTCCCCAAACGATTCAGATTTCTGACTCATAAAATATAGGGGGTAGCCGCAACCTGGAAAATATTGCCAGAATAGTTGGACCCAAACTTAGATCCAAAGTTTGAACGCCTTAATGTTAATTTTACTTTTTTGGTATTTCGCGAAAACTCGAGAACTTTTTAAGCGAATTTGAAAAAATTTTCACATAATTTCGGAGTTTTCCATAGTTTTCACATAGAATAGTTTCTGAGAGAACGAATTTTGAAAAAGTCGTATTTCTTAAATTCGATTTCTCAGAAATTATTTGACCAATTTCGCCCAAATTTTATATTTTGCTAATAAAATTACATTCTTAAAAATTATTGAAAAAATTGTACACCGTACAAATTTCAGAATTTCAAAAAATGTTCACATAATTTCGGAATTTTCCATAGTTTTCACATATAGTTTCTGAGAAAGCGAATTTTGAAAAAGTCGTATTTCTTAAATTCGATTTCTCAGAAATTATTTGACCAATTTCGCCCAAATTTTATATTTTGCTAATAAACTTACATTCTTAAAAATTATTGAAAAAATTGTACACCGTACAATTTTTTCAATATGCCTGACTAAAGACTAAATGCCTGAGACTAAAGTTTCGATTGTGGAATAAAATAATAAATAGTTACTAAAAGTTATATTTGGCATCTAATTATCTTTGGATAAACCAGTTTTATAATTGTGTGCAAAAAGTTTTCAATTCGCTTAAAACGTTCTTGATATATGACGAAATAACCAAAAGAAATCAAAAATTCTCGAGACATGGCGAAATACGCAAAAAGTAAAATTAACATTAATGGGTCCCAACTATGGATCGGTCTCCTGACCAAACTATTCGGGCAGTATTTCCCAGATTGCATCTCTATCATTTGAGGGTCAGAAATCCGTTGAAAAAAAGGTATGTTTATTCAGAGACTATTGTAGTATAAGTAGACTCTGACTTTGTAACTTTATTAGTGCAATTGTCGTCCTCACTAATTATTCAGCATTCTTGAGGTTACTCCTAAGAACCATTAAGATTGAGTCCTAGAACGTGAAGATCTGATCATTAGATCTACCATCCAAATCCTCTTTTTGCTTACTCCAAAAATAAAGAGCCAAGCAAGATAATATCAAAAAATACGAAATCTAATATTATATAGCGTTGAAACTAATGCAAAATAACATTACGGCGAAAGCTAGATAATATTCGTTTGCAGGAATCTAATATTATATAATGCAGAGCAAACAGCGACCTCTTGTAGCTTTCTAATATTAGAAGTTGTGCAAGATAACCTAGATTTTACCGATTTTCTGATGTTAGCGAATATTAGGCTCTACTTGGGTAGTAACTAATTTAAGAAAAAAATTAATTTTAACAAGAATCGTGATATTGGATTTTAAGAATGCGAAAATATAAATAGCAATATTGGATTTTTGAACCGCGTAAATAAGCCGATGTCTGATTTTTAGATCTGGTGAATACGAATAGCGACATTGGATTTTAAATTAGTGTGAATGCAAATCGTGATATTGATTTCAAAAACTTGTAAAAACGAATTGAACTTGAAAAACAGTTTTTATTCGCGAAAGTTTGCGAATCAATGTCCGTGAAATAGACGGAATTCCATGAAAATATCTGCTCCAAGTTTCTAGACCTGGAGGGATGATACAAGGAACCCGGAATACATTCACCCCCGAAGGATCCAATTTTTGCATACAGTATATATACTGGAAATAAAAGTCCCCCTTTCAAATCAGTTGAGTGTAGTGCCAAAAAAAAAAAAAAACTTCAGATTATTGTGCTGCTCTTGCAAAAAGAGCAATAGAAGAAATCAAAGAAAAATATGGCGGATATATCTTTGCTCTAATTCCTGACAATTAGAATAAAATGAATGCAATGAGCAGAATTCTAAGATCAAATTAAAATTATCTTAATCTATATGGATGTGCAGCGTATTTATAAAATCTGTGTGCAAAAGAAGTAAGGCCAAATACTTTAATGAAGCACATTTTAGAAATACAAAAATATTTTAAAAACTAACATAATGCTCTCGGAAAAAGGGGGACTAATGCTCCAAAGTTCCATCACTAGGTGGAGTTTTTACGAAGAATACCTCAAAACATTTATTTCAAATTTTCACAAATACAATGAAATAAAAGTGGAAAATTTGACCACGAGATTAGAAACACTTTAGGCAAAATTACTATTTACGCAGAAGCAGTTTATTTGCAAAATCAGAACTAATGGCAAAAAGCATTATTTTTTACTAAATGATACTGCAATTCTTTCCACTGCCGTAGAGGAATGAATAAATGTACAAGAAGAACCAGCTTTAAGTAACTATGCTGGAAATTTTTAAGAAGCAGTTCAATAAATACATAGAACCATTCCATTTCTTTGCTCACATAACCAACCCGAAATACTTCGATGAACGTCTCACATATGAACATGAAGAAAAAACAGAAATGTGGATTAAAGAGAACCATCCTGACATTTTACCTGGATTATTGAAACTAAAGATAAAGGATCCAGAAACTTATCCAACACTGTTATTTTCAAAAGATATAATTGAACAATTTCTAGCAAAAAATTGGTGCTTTTTAAAGAAAAAAAAAAGCAGACATTGCCTGAAGATTATTTATCAATCAAATTGCATAGTTGTTCATCTTCTCCAGCTTCTATTGAAAAAATTTTCTCCACATATAGGAGAAAATGCAATGGGAATATTTCTGACCATTTAGTTGTATTAGGTGCCATAATAGCACTTTTCAAATGCGATGGAATACTTCTATGACTCCGTTGGAAATTGAATGATAGCTATTACTACCAAGTTCCAAGTGTTCCAAGAATATTTCTCAGTTCTAAGAATAATTTGGACTCAAAATTTTGCTCTTGATCAGCAGTAATAGTAACGGGGCAACTAAAGTGAGGTATTCACCCATTAATGAATGATGAACCGATCAATAATGGCCATGAATGTTAACCATAAAGGGATTTCCTATAAAGTCTAAATACATGTGTGCAAATCTAGCAGTTGCAAAAGTAACAATTTGTGATTTAGCGTGTCTATGAATTTTAGCACGTTAATAATTTTGACAAGATTGGACAGCACATTTATGCATATTGGGCTAAACCAATCTTTTTTAATATCGTTTTAGATGTTAATGAATGACCTAGATGAGCAAGATTATGTATGTGGCTAAAAACGAGATTGTGCTCGCTATAGCAGATAATAAAAGGGGTCGTTAATTCATAATTGATTGCTTGTTCACATTTGTTCGAAACCGCAGGCGTCGGATTAGGTTTGGACTATATAATATGGTAGCATATGTTTCACTAAAAATTCTTATTTAATATAAAATAATAGTGTTTGAAAAACAGCTTTAAGAAGACGTTATGCTGAGGGGGAACATTTTGCAGCGAATTCTGTTTCGTCTATATTGGTATTTCAAAATTTAAACTTTTGTGAAAAGAGAGATCAAATAAATCTAAAATAAACCATGAAGTTCCAAATGATGAAAAAATTTCGTATGAAATATAGAACTGAAAGCAAATTATTCCATGGTTTTCGAAGCTCTGCTTCCAAACAAAATAAAAAAGCCATAGTTTAAGTGCCTTACACTTGAATCAATACAATGATTTGAATTTATATACATCCTCTTACCGTAAAAAATTACATGAGCTTCAGAGCAGACAAGTAACCTAAATATTTTAAAAGTTATTAATTTTTTTTAAATAAAAGGGCCAATTCGGCAACATTTTACTACCTAGATGAAAATTACCAAAAACTCTGCCCTTTTTTCAGTTTTTGAAAATTTTTATAAGCTCAGATATTGCAACAGTGGAGTAAGTTTTGAACTATTAAAAAATTAGACCACAAACGCTTTTCATTCTACAAAACTGTGGCTTTTCTTTATATTGACGTTTTGTGCCTTTTTTCAGAACAAGCATAAACAGCGCTAGGTTTAGAGAGGCTAAACTTCTTCTGACAAAAATGAGTAACTGTTGCAAGCCCACATCAGTTAAGAAAAACACTGTCTTTTTCTCAGTTGTTGCAAATTTTTATAAAATCAGATAATGCGACAACAGTTATGAAAATACCATATTATTCTCAAAAAGTGTCATTTGATAAGACGCTGAATCCTTTGAAAAATGACAAGGTTAATAAATACATCATTGCCTCATAGGAAATGTTTGACTAAAAGTTTGAAATGATTTTGTTTTCTTAGAATTATTCAAAGAGATGGAGTAAAACTGCTATAGCTCAAGGGTGCATAATTTTTCTCTCTTTTTGAAGGAAAGATGATGTGGCTCAGAACCAGTTGTGATGTAATTATCAGAGCCCAGGAAATCCTTAATCTTAATGAAGAGGCTTAAGCCATTATTTTTGATAATGATTCCAATTTTTCCTATTATGATTTTGATAAATCTAATTAAACTTCTTTGTAACAAATATGTTCATCACTTTTACAGTTATGATTAATTACTGAAATAGAAGGAATACTTTTGTACAAATTAATTAATGGATCTTAAATTTAAACTAATGATATAACTCTGACAAACACCTATTTATGCTTACTAGCCTTTGGTAGAAAACTATTAAATTTTAATATGTGAAGAATGTAGTTATGTTTCAGAAACCATTTTTGAAAAAAAATTTATTAACTTGTAATTAACTAAAATAAAGAAAGAATTAAACACCAATACATTGAGAAAAACACATATCCTCTGAAGTCTACAAATTTGAATAAATTCAAGAACACAATTTATTTATTTATACACGAAGTACGTTTACTTTAAAATGCATCATAATTATTATTTTATTTCTCTGAATGCAATAGCAGAGAAACTCATGCAAACTGTTTTGCAATCGAATCAGTTCCAGTTGACTTTATACCAATATTTTTCAGCGTGAATCAATAAATAATCAATAATCAATTAATAATCAATAAAACACAAATATAAAAAATGATCTAAATTTCAATATTTAAAAATTAGCATTATACCTAGAATTAACTATTAATTCAAGTCTGAAAACGAGCCACGATTTCTTCGAATGTAAAAATCACCAAATTGCAATCACATGCATACTGCAATAATGGATAAATATAAAATTTAGGAGAATAATTATAATGAATGCTGAAAACTTTAATCTAAAATGAGAGAAGAATTATTTTATATTAATGAAAATTTTATAGCTGTGTTTATTTACGTGTCAAACTGGTTAAAGTTGATATTTACGACGAGTTTAATACAAATAAATGTTTTCACTTATCTGTATTTCTATGCATAAAGAGTTTCCAGAACAAAATTAGGTTGTCGGAAACAAGCTAATGAGGAAGTTCACCAAAATCGAAACTTATTATCACCCTTCTTACTCGTGGATCACATTAGTCTCTCCCTGCTCTCTCTCGGTGTAAAGACAGTTTAGTTTTATTTTTCAATGGAACGAAAGTATGAAGTTACTGTTTTTGGTGCAAGTGGCTATACAGGGGTGTTTGTCGTCCGTGAACTTGCCATTTATCATTCTGAAATAAAGTGGTGTATTGCAGGAAGGAATGTCGAGAAATTGAGGAACGTTTTAAAAGAAATCGAGACGGAAATAGGTAAGATAGTATTTTTTTGAAAACTCTAAATTGAAACATTATTATTACTTATCATTTTTCCCCACTATCAGTGTAAATATTCGTATTCGGCGGCCAGAAGACTTGTTTTATTATCTCTGCCATCACTTTCTTTATTACTTTAAGAAAGCACTCCCCCTCAGCACTGAAAATTTACTGGTATAGGAGCAGGAATAAGGTAAAGGCAAGGGTTCAAGTTTCTATATTATGGCCAGTCTTAGATAAAGTTAAAAAATTTCTGCGAACATGAAAATCTCAATTAAAAAACTTTCTGCAAGCAACTCATCGACTCTTAAAACTAGTTTTAACCCTTTCGTCGCTACCTAATTTTGACAAAATTCGTTCGAAAAATACTCTTTTTTTTTTGTTTAATTCTTAAAACTTAAATCAGTGTTCTCCCTAAGTGTTTTTAGAAGNCTTAGATAAAGTTAACAATTTTCTGCGAACATAAAAATCTCAATTAAAAAACTTTCTGCAAGCAACTCATCGACTCTAAAAACTAGTTTTAACCCTTTCGTCGCTACCTAATTTTGACAAAATTTGTTTGAAAAATACTCGTTTTTTTGTGTTTAATTCTTGAAACTTTAATCAGTGTTCTCGCTAAGTGTTTTTAGAAGAGGGCCTGCTCTTTGATCTCTAAAAATGCATCCACAATGTCCTTTTTGTAAAAATAAGCCGCCCACCCTTAAAAAGATTGCTTTTTTTATTCATATTCCGTAAAATGAACTGTGTTTATAGGTTTAATTTTGATTACTATTACTAATATTTACTTTGTTTTGATTATTCTCAATTCATAAAATTTTTATAAGCCTACCTATTTCTTTTTTTTAGGAGATTTCCGTATTGTGCTCTGAGGCAGAGCAACCTCCGGGACATTTTTTTTTGAAAGGGAGTTAATTATTTTTAATGATTATAAATTTTGAAATTAATTTCTAAATACCTTTTTGTTTGAAAATGCACCGACATATGCTCATTTTTTTCATAATTTTCATTTTAAATTATAGAAAAAGGCTTTGAGTTGTTTATTAATTAATCAATTATTTTAGTTTATATTTTTTTTTTTGAAAAACATTTATGCACAGGGATTGTCTTTTAATATATGTCTTTAATTATTTTATAAACTTCAAATTTTTCTCTTACTTTAATAGTGAGTGAAAATTTGTTTTTAGAAATGTGGACATAAAATAGCATAAGTGGGTAATTTAAACATTGTTGAAGATCAAATTCAGTTATAACGTAATAGGCCCTTTTCTGAGAGGGAGCGCTCTGCCCTTTTTTATTCCCAGGGAGAACTTAGCGTTAATATTAAGAGCAATTTTATTTTTTTATAATCAGTATTAAACAGCAGACTATTTTTCACATTTAAGACTACTAAACTAATGTTCAACTCCATAGTCTTGTAATTTTGAACCTAATCCAAAAGACAAGGGATCTTCTGTATCAAATATTGGAAGAGATTTTCCTTCATGGAGAACTTTTTGATGGAATTAACCTGTATTTATGTTACATGGGAAGGAAAACCTCCCAATGTTAACCAAATAGATTTTTGCAGATAATAGGTTTATAAGGTAAATATCAAATTATCTTTATTCAATAAAAAATTATAAATAGTACGATAATTAACATCAATTTCGATCAATGCAATAAATCCAATCATAATTTTTAGCACCTATTATTAAAGATAATACATGTTTTTTTAGAATCTCGATATTTTAATATAACATTATTACATACTGCAAATTCCGAATCACGTTGCCTAGTAATTATTTCTCGATTTGCGACGATTCCACCGTGAATCCGCGTGGTTTTTTGATCTTATAGAACGCTTTTTCGATAGTTATTAGAACGGATTTTTACGTGGTTTTTATAACCTAGATGTCTAAATCT
>NC_092208.1:87301792-87324997 GCF_043381705.1 Parasteatoda tepidariorum
ACATATAACATAACATATAACATAACATTCTTTACATCATTTTAAAAAAAAGGTAATTTAACAAGGAAAAATACTATATTGTAGAAAAGGTAATTTTTCGAGGAAAAATACTGTATTGTTTTAAAAACAGTATAAGAATTTTTTTCAAGTAATATAATATGTAGTGATATAAATATAATGTAAGTGATATGTATTGTAAAAGACTTATTATAAAATTTTAAAAAAAGTAATTATTTAATCTTTTTTTTAAAGGAAGAAAATTGTAATCTGAAATAAAATAAAAGATATAGGGGAAAGTATAATGCATTAGTTTAAATATTTAGGAAATGATTACTTACAATCAAAGAAAATCCTTGTAGTACACGTTGTTCACTTAAATCAATGAATCAACTATAAAAGCCCAGAAGCTGCATCAAAATAGATTATAAAAATCTAGAGACTTCAAATATTTGATTTTCTTGTCTTAAATTTTGAAACATTAACTAAAACGAGCAGAATTTCTTGTATGAGCGCCTAACTACTTATAACGCCTGTCCTTTATTTTTCAAAATATTGGGGTGTATTCATTATTAAATCGTTTCATTGGTTTAAATTATTTGTTGAGCGAGGCAGAGGAACCTCCTATTTTCAGTATTTCACACTTTAGTGGAGGTGAGTCCCATCATGGGTGGCAAAAATCTCCTGTTGTGGAAGGATTTACGCTAATTTATAGAAGGGGCTCTATTTGAAATCTATTCAGCAGATTCCGAAAACGTTTTTCAAAGAGATTTTAACCCCTGATAAAATTGAAGATTTTAACTATACATTATATATCAACTCTAATGAATGAATAAACTCTGCATCATAGAATCAAGAAACATCTTGATTCTATGATGCAGAGTGGTCCGTAATCTACTTCCTCATATATAATTTTAGAATCATCTTTAAGAATTAAGTTTAAAAAACTATACAAATTTGGAATAGCAAACTACCATTTAAAAGCGGGTAAAAACGATAAGAAAATCGTAAGAATCACTATTAAGATAAACGGAATTGAAACTTTCAAACCAGTTTGATTGCCGAAATAAGTTTGAAGTGTCTCAAATAAGTGTCTTTCAATTCCTCTATGTTTTTTCGGCAACTAAACATAAATTTTTGGTCATGTTTTGATTTTCTTTTTCCCCCCCCTGAAACATCAATTTGTGATCCTTTTTTTTTTACTTCATTTATGACAAGAATTCCAGAAATTTATCGAAGGAGTTGTCTTTACGGAGCATCATGTGTACAATTCTGTGAAAAAATACTATTAAATGCGCAGAAAATTACAAATCAAACAATCTATAATGAAATACAACATAAAGTACTGTCTGAGTAAAAATTTTCAGACTAGAGCAAACGTTTGAGAAAATCGAAAAATACAATTTAAATCCCTTTTATTTAATTCTTAAAGTATATTATTAAGAAATAACGCTACAAGCAAGATTTGCAATTATGTAAAATTATGTAGAAAAAATTGTTAAGATCAAAATTAGTATTTTAGCCTGAGTAAAAACTTAAAGGCTACCAGTAATTTTTAGATATAGATATAATTTAAAAAAAACTATGGCTACTACGACTATTGAAAAACACTTCTGTTTGCAAATTTGCCATGAATTCTTGCTATGTATTTTTTATTGCGTTTTTTAGAAGTTTCGGTGGCAAAGGTAAAGAGATTAACTGATCATGAAAAGAACCGATAGAAGCTTTTTCTTCAATAAATATTCGTGCTATTGCGATGATAATGATGGGTAGTTCAAGATCAAAGACTCTAGTCAGTAAGTTCTTAAAATTGAAAGACAATAATGGTAAAAAAGGATGCGGAAAGAAGAAACTATGTCCTCGTGTGATAAAAGACGAGATTACAATAATATAAAACATATACCTAACTTTGTTAAAAACTAGTTTCTTCTATGAAAACTAGAATAGTAGAAGTAATTCGGAAAAAAAAAGACTCTTACACAGGCTTCTCAATTTTTACATTTCTTAAATATTATTTTTTTTATGTTGACTTCAATTGAAACCCTAATTTTGTGCCGCACCACTTTTTTCAGATAATTGCAAAATTAGAAATCCTGTTTGTTGCGTTACCTTTTAACAACTTTAAAATTAATTATAAAATAATATTTAAATCCCTTTTATTTTTATTTTTGAATTTTTTTTTCACTAGTCTTTAAGTTTTTATTCAAATTATAATTATGCAAAAATTAAAATTATACAAAAATTGAATTTTGTTCAAACATTAGGATAGCACATTGATCTAACGGAAATTTCTTGGAAAGAGCAACAAATAATAATAAATAATTTTTTAAAATTATTTTAACTTTATTAATTGCTTTGGTACATGCTTGTGCATGTTGATTAACATCGATTGATTATTTACTTTCCTATTTTCTACCCCATGCGCTGAACTGGTATTCGGCTTGTAAATGAATAAAAAATTTAAACTGGGGAGTTTTTCCGGATGATGCAGATGCAACTGTGCAATGTGAAGGTGTGATTCAAAATGGGAATCAGTAGAATAAGCAGTAAATACAATTATATGTCTTAAAAATATAGTTTTATTTTGAAAAGAACATTTTGTCTGTTCTTGAAGTTTTTGATGAGAATGACATGAAATTTATAAATGCATAATATAATGTCGTGTAATCCTACGTGATAAAACAATCACGAATGAGATAAATTTTTTGGGGCGTATTTTAACATTTTAAATTGTCGTCGAATTTTTTTAAAAAAAATGTAAGGAAAAAGTCCATAATACGTTCTGTTAAACGAAAAAAATTTTTTTTTTACTATGAATTTGAATTGATCTGGACTTCTGAGATGAAAGATACAACATTAATAATAATACTGGAGAAACTATCTTTAATATTGGTTTCAGTAGAGATTATCATGATTAAAATNAAAAAAAAAAAAAAAAAAAAAAAAAAAAAAAAAAAAAAAAAAAAAAAAAAAAAAAAAGAGGAAGAAAATTTTTTTGAGAAATTCAAGAATATTAAAGCAGTAAGTACAGCCATTTTCTCATTTTGTTCCGGTTCAAAACGTTTTAAAAATCGAAATTGATGTCTTTAAAAAGGAAAATAAAATTTTATTCAGTTGATTAACAGAACTATAGTATTCATATTTTGAAGAAATGATGAATTATAATAATTGTGATGGGAATAATTTTTATGCCCATTTTATTTAATGTATTTGTCTTCTTATTATTTTCAAGCAAAGAAACAGACAAGATGAGATATTTTTGGTTTTCTTGGATCGCATGATTTATTTTGGTAACCATAAAAACTTCATATAAATGTACACGAAAAAATAAAAAAGACAACACATAGAACTCTTATTTTCCTTCCTCTATCGGCAGTACTTATAGTTTCAGTATTAAAATTTTAAAAATTAATACTTATAATTCAGAAAAAGTATTTGTTGATAATACCAAATTATGAAAATGTTGATTAGCACAAAATAATTACTTTAAAAATCCCATATTATTTTGATAAAAACAAAATAAATAAAATTACATGAAGTAATCATTAAACACTCATACAATAAATAGAGTTTAACAATTTGTCCCATTCTTAAAAAAAATATTTTTATTAGTTTTTTTTACTGTAATAAAATTATATGAATTTTTTTAGGAAACTTTTGCATTTAAAGTAATTCTTCAGTGTTTTAATTAATTAAAGTGCAAATTAGTGATAATTTTTTATATTTGAACATAAATAATCAATGTTCATATAATTTTTTTAATTAAAATTTTTCATTAATTTTATATATGTTTTTATAAACATAAACGTGGCATTAAATTTCTAAATGAAAACAAAGTTATAGAAAGGTCATTAAAATTCTAAGTTTCGATTTATAATTTTAAAAATTAAAAAGTTACATTGATTTTACAAATATAAATAAAAAGTAGCTCCGTGCGTTCAAAATAAATTCATGCGTAATGAACAGTAAAACCATGAAATGATGTACTGTATAAATAAATTTAATATACAAACTATAAAACAATTCTTGCAAACATATAATAATAAATGTATTAGTAAGTGATTTAATACAAACATTTGTTTACCTCCCCAATTTATTTAATGACTTCTTATTATCCAACGATAAACATTATTGCAAAAACTTTAAATAAACTTTATTTTAAAAAATAACAACTGATAATTTAAGTTAAAACAATTAATGAAACAAAATATAAAAGTAAACAGAATTACAACTTATATTTATCAAAATTTCGAACTGACTGGAAATGTCTAGTTTAAATAATGATGGAACGCTGTGAGCGCTTATAGGTAAGAGAAGATTTAGAATGATTCTATTTCAGAGAAATTTACCAAAAAAAAAAAACCCACAAAAATAGAAAATATCTACAAGAATCTCCCCCTACTGAAATCCCCCTAGAAATTCTGGATAATTGCCTGTTTGAGACAATTTATGAATGGGTAGGGGTCTGTTGATATTTGACATTTTAAAAAAGAGGACAAAAGAGCCCAGGGCCATAAATACGATAAAGATAAGTTAAAAATGCTAACCATTTTCCCGTATCCTAAACTAAGGCGGCTATTTTTGGGTATCAAATGACTATGTGTGTTATGTTGAGGGAGAATCGTCTTTATCAGTTAACAGTGAGAAGGAAAGGTGGGAAGAGTGTTTTATTGCTTATTGAAGGAAAGGGTGGCTGTGACATTTCTTGTAGTTCTCTAAACACCTGTTTTATTTTTTCAGACAGTGCATTTTTCTGTGTGTATTTTATNTTTAGTACCTATAAAAAAAAAAAAACCTTCTGATTATTGTGCTGCTCTTGCAAAAAGAGCAATAGAAGAAATGAAGGAAAAATATGGCGGATATATCTTTGATGTAATTACTGACAATTAGAATAAGAATGAATGATGAAGACAATTAGAATGAGCTGAATTCCAAGATCAAATTATGCTAATTATGCCAAGACGTATTAAGCTAATGAGAAAGTTTACCAAAATTAAAACTTATTATCACCCTTCTTACTCGTTGATCACATTAGTCTCTCCCTGCTCTCTCGGTAAAGACAGTTTAGTTTTATTTTTCAATGGAACGAAAGTATGAAGTTACTGTTTTTGGTGCAAGTGGATATACAGGGGTGTTTGTCGTCCGTGAACTTGCCATTTATCATTCTGAAATAAAGTGGTGTATTGCAGGAAGGAATGTCGAGAAATTGAGGAACGTTTTAAAAGAAATCGAGACGGAAATAGGTAAGATAGTATTTTTTTGAAAACTATCTAAATTGAAACATTATTATTACTTAAATCATTTTTCACCACTATCAGTGTAAATATTCGTATTCGCCGGCCAGAGGACTTGTTTTATTATCTCTGGCATCACTTTCTTTATTACTTTAAGAAAGCACTCCCCCTCAGCACTGAAAATTTACTGGTATAGGAGCATGAATAAGGTAAAGGCAAGGGTTCAAGTTTCTATATGATGGCCAGTCTTAGATAAAGTTAACAATTTTCTGCGAACATAAAAATCTCAATTAAAAAACTTTCTGCAAGCAACTCATCGACTCTAAAAACTAGTTTTAACCCTTTCGTCGCTACCTAATTTTGACAAAATTTGTTTGAAAAATATTCGTTTTTTTTTGTTTGTTTAATTCTTAGAACTTTAATCAGTGTTCTCGCTAAGTGTTTTTAGAAGAGGACCTGCTCTTTGATCTCTAAAAATGCATCCTCAATGTCCTTTTTGTAAAAATAAGCCGCCCACCCTTAAAAAGATTGCCTTTTTTATTCATATTCAGTAAAATGAACTGTGTTTATCGGTTTAATTTTGATAACTATTACAAATATTTACTTTGCTTTGATTATTCTCAACTCATTAAATTTTTATAAGCCTACCTATCTCTTTTTTTTACGAGATTTCCGTATTGTGATCTGAGGCAGAACAACTTTCGGGACATTTATTTTTTTGGAAGGGAGTTTGGAAGTTATTTTTAATGATTATAAATTTTGAAATTAATTTTTAAATATTTTTTTTTTGAAAATGCACTGATATATGTGCATTTTTTTTATAATTTTCATTTTAAATTATAGAAAAAGGCTTTGAGTTGTCTATTAATTAATCAATTATTTTAGTTTATATATATTTTTTTTTTTGAAAAACATTTATGCACAGGGATTGTCTTTTAGTATATGTCTTTAATTATTTTATAAACTACAAATTTTTCTCTTACTTTAATAGTGAGAGAAAATTTGTTTTTACAAACGTGAACATAAAATAGCATAAGTGGGTAATTTAAACATTGAATATCAAATTCAGTTATAACGTAATATGACACATTTCGATAAATTTTTACGGTGGTAAGTGAGTGCCATTTCAAAACTCAAAGTGCCCTTTTCTGAGAGGTAGCGCCCTGCCCTCTTTTATTCCTCGGGAGAACTTGGCTTTAATATTAAGAGCAATTTTTTTTTTTTTATAATCAGTATTATACAGCAGACCCAATTTTTCGCGTTTAAGACTACTAATTTAATGTTCAACTCCATAGTCTTGTAATTTTGAACCTAATCCAAAAGACAAGGGATCTCCTGTATCAAATATTGGAAGAGATTTTCCTTCATGGAGAACTTTTTGATGGAATTAACCTGTATTTATGTTACATGGGAAGGAAAACCTCCCAATGTTAGCCAAATAGATTTTTACAGATAATAGGTTTATGAGGTAAACATCAAATTATCTTTATTCTATAAAAAATTATAAATAGTACGATAATTAACATCAATTTTGATCAATGCAATAAATCCAATCCAATCATTATTTTTAGTACCTATTATTAAAGATTTATACATGTTTTTTTAGAATCTCGATATTTTAATATAACATTATTACATACTGCAAATTCCGAATCACGTTGCCTAGTAATTATTTTTCGATTAGCGACGATTCCACCGTGAATCCGCGTGGTTTTTTGATCGTGTAGAACGCTTTTTCGATAGTTATTAGAACGGATTTTTACATGGTTTTTATAACCTCGATGTCTAAATACAATATATTGTTTGTCAGGCTTCAAATCACTCATTTCATGCTCAATTATTAATGATTCACTTGCTATCCCATGTAGATTTATGATTGCATTTTTATCAGTTATTGCTATGGATTTCACATTTTTTTTGCTATGTCATCATATACAAGAAATCCCGATTAGCCTGGAGTTTGCCTATTTTTACTTTCTCAAGTGCCGCTGACTGGTTGTGGTCATTATTTGGGTGTAGGTCAGAAAATGGAAATATTGATTTTAGACATACTACTTAAAATATATTTTATGATAATCTACAATTGTTTTCTTCCTAATGATTGAGTTACTCTTATAGATCTTTTCTTGTGCACCAAACTATTTTCAATTCAAATGTGCTCTCTAGGTTTGAAATTAACATTGGACTGAGATCACTAAAATGTAACTTGATCCACCCTATTAGTTGTCTCGCAGACCAGTAATCAATATCAAGGAATGTTTTGGTTATTTAATTTTTGGTTTCAAGTTTTGGTTTGAGTATTTTATTTGTGTTTAGCTGTCACATTTCTTGTACTGTAATTTTTTTTTGTGTCACATTTCCTGTTCTGTAAATTCACTTTATTAACTTTTTTTTTTTTTAGAGAAACTCCAGATAAGGCATCAAGGGTCTGTCTAGGTTTTTCTGGGAGATACCTATTTTGTGAAAATTTAGACATAATTTGTGAAAACTAAAAATTATATTAAAAAATCAGTACTAAAATATGGATTTATCGTTTCTCACGGGATACAAAAATAAAATTTTAAGAAAAAGTATTTTGTGAGACTACCGTTTTTCCTTAAGTTGAATTTGTGAAGGTACCTCTAAACGGTAGCAAATTTGCCCCGGGCAGACCCCTGGACATGTAAGCACCCTGGACATGTTCATACATATTCCCAGTGGGAAATATGTATGAACTGTTTATAACTTTTAGTCACTGGAAAATCGGACAAGTGACTCAATTTTCTGCACTTAGTTCTGAAACCACAGAAATATTTCAGTAGTAGTAGTAGTACTGTGAATGAGCAGAGTTGTTTCAATATCATAATATCACTATGAAATTTAAATAAGATTGAGAAAAAAACTTTTAAAAATTCTTTATTATTAATTAAAACTTTTAACAGTGTGTCATACACTCTCTTTTGTCCATTTACAGGTAAAAATTTGGATTCAGTTGACATTATACAGGCTGATACAGGAGATGAATCTTCGTTGGCACATATGTGTAGAAGTTCTGCTGTCATAATTAGCTGTGTTGGACCTGTAAGATTGCTTTTTCCTTTACTATTCATCTTGATGTTGCTATTCCTTTATGTGTTTTGATGTTGCTATTCCCTTATGTTCCTTTATGTGTGAGATAGAAATCTCCTAAAAAGATAAATATACCTTTCCAAGTTTTGCCTAAATAACAATAAATTTAAAAAACAAAGTCAGAACTTCGTAAAATGTTGCCTTCTGTTATTTAGCTTCATTTTTAAGTTATTTAAAGATCGCTAGAAGGGCTTCCAGTGTGTGACCTCCCAACCCTTTTCCAGATTTGGAAAACTTAGTCTGAAAGCCAATAAACTTAAAGGATTATCTAATGTATGAATGTGTTTCAAAGGAAATTATAGGTTTAAGCTATAAAAGCTATATATAAATATAATTATATTAATAAATTGTCGTACCTCAAAACCGAAATTCGTGTGTCATAATAACATTGAAGTAATTTGATGTATTGGAATTCGGAAACGAGCATAGAAATGGTCAAGTGTGTCAAAATATCAATCAAATTCAAAATTCACATGTCTCGCAATGTCGCATTGAAAATATCAGAGTTGAAAAACTTAATTGAAATGGCAAAAAAAAAAAGGGCAATTATCATACTATATGGATTTAAGATAAAATTTCTGCATATTGAATGTGTTAAAAAGGGAAAACTATATTCAAAATTTGTATCGTATTTAAATTGTATTAAAAATTAGAATTTGAAATGCACTNTTGTAATTTGGAAAGCATTTTTCTTTGAAAAAGAATTTAGTTATTTTATTTTAATTTAAAAAGTGTGGTATGAAATACTAATGTAATATTTTATATTTGGGGCTGATGATTATGAAATCTAACACAAAACTGTGAGATCGTGGATTCTATTTCAACTGATGACAGTTTTTCATTATCAATTCTTAATACTGAAAAATGTTTTTCTTATTTTTTAAGCATTCATGTAAAAAACTAATAATTATACAATTATTTAAAAACACTGGAAGGCTCCGCTCCCTGTTCATTTTGCTCACTGACCCTCGTGGTTGCTTCTGCATTCATTGCAGATTAAGAGGAAAAACGGTTTATTTCCATTTTTTTCTACAAAAATTGCGATTGAATCACTATTTGCATTTTGGAGATCACTAAATTTAGGCAAATCAATTAAAATTGGTACCAATCATTAAAATAGGAAAATTGGTACCGGCCGCAGAGTTATTACTCAATGAAGATGGACTCAAGGGATAGAGTATTCTCCTCCGAATGAGGGGCACCAAGTTCGAATCCCAGAGATGGCTGGTCGATTTGAATTTCACACCCGGCTTTTACTGACCGCTGCGCTGACGTGAAATATCCTCAGTGGTAGGCGAATCATGGGTTAGAGTCCCTTTGCCGTCAGGCTAACCGTGGGAGGTACTCGTGTTCTTCCTCTCTATGTAAAGCAAATACGGGTTTGTTCCATTAAAGTGACCTCCATGAAGGCAAAAACTTCTTTCAATACTTGATCCTGGAGCTCTCTTGTATGCTGGATAGAGTTCAAAATTACAAGGCTACGGAGTTGAACATTACTAATCGTAAACTCGAAATTGGGTGGACTGTTCAATGACTGTTATAAAATAAACTAGTAATTTGGCCCTCGATAGCTTGGTTGGTAGGGCTATGGACTCCTGTTCGTGAGAATGAGAGTTCGAATTCAGCCGACCGAATAATACCCATGCATAAAATGGTGACTGGTGCATGTTAAATTTGTCGAGGTCACAAACTCCTCCAAGTTTTCATAACAATTCAATACCTCTGGGAACTGATCCAGGAGTTCCCTTGCCTTCTGGATTGGTTTTAAAATTTCAAGGCTACGTGGTTAAACATTGGCTCAAAATTGAGTCAGTTTTTCAACGGCGATTATAAAAAAAAGCTAATAATCAAATTGCATTTCCTTGTATTCTTTCTAACTCCTTGCATATTTTCTACGCACCTTCATAATTTGATGTTTCTAAGTCTTACAGATTTTGAGCTGCAAAGCAAAATGTAACGTAAAGAAAAATTGAAAAAGAAGTTTGCGAAAAATCATTTAAAATTGCAAATAACATGTACATATATTCAAAATTTATATAAACAAAAATTTAAGCATTATTTTGCCCAGGAGAATAAGTTAGGACAATTAGGCATGAATGACGTGCATAAAATAGTGAGAAATAATAATCTCGAAGGTACATTTGCAAACATTGACATTTCACTTCGAATTTTTTTATCCATCGTGATAACTAATTGTAGTTGTTCTCCAGACTAAAATTAATAAAAAATGAGTTAAGAAGTAGTATGACTCAAGAAAGATTGAGTAATTGGTCAATTATGAGCATTGATGTCTTACAGGAAATTAATTTTGATGATGTGATAAGAGATTCGCCCCTCGAAAAGAGCGATAAGTATTGTTACCTTAAATTTTCGGTAAAAAATAATGTAAGCTTTTATAATTAATTTATACGCTTTTTACTCTTAAAATAAAATAATTTTCAAAAATTATACAAAATGAAATTTTTTTTCTCTAAATTTACTCATAAAGGGCCCCCAGAAAATGACCGGCCCAGGGCCCCTATAAACCTAAAAACGGCTCTATTAATAGCAGGCCCGTAAACACGATCGCGCGGTCACCATCGCGGAAATCATTTACTCAGAAAGAAATGACTAAAGTGGAAATTTCCATATCCCGTAATCGTCGGCACTTTCGCAAGTCCTCAAATTAGATTTTTCCGGACAATAGGGCTTTAAGGTAAACAAGCATCAAAATATCCTTATTCCATAAAAATAACAAATAGAAGATAATTAAATCATTTTCAATCAACTACGAATAAATTCACGCTATCTTCGTGCTTGTGCTGTTTTCGCAGCTTTTGTTTCAGTTTTAGACTTGGTTTTTAAAATCTCCATATTTTAATATGTCATCATGGTGCGTAGCGTTTTTAAAAAGTGCTTATTTTCGATATTCATTTTTTAAAAGCTCTTAAAGGTGCTTTTTCCATTGGGTGAAGATTTGTATCAGCAATTCACGTTGTATTAAGAGACACACAGGCTCAATTGGCCACAAAATATGAGCTCATGGTCATTCTGCAAGGTCACTCCACCCCCTGTTTTTATCTTGCATTTAACTTTAGAGAATATTGGCTTATTTTTTGGATGGTTTTTTGAACCATTAATCTCTGCAGAAAAGATCCTGTCTTGAAAACATTGAACTCATTCTTTTCAATGTCAAACAAGTGGTTTTTCCGTTGCACTTTATTCTGTATTTAGTAAAACTTTTACTTAGAGAATTTTAACCATAAAAAAATTAACCCAAGAATATATAATTGATGAAAAATAATATATAGATATATTTTTAAGGCAAACAGTACTTTAAAAAAAGAGGAAATAAATAATTTACTGAATATTAGATTTGGGTCTTGTGCGGTGGCCCCCTCACCTGTCTAACTCGCCCCTACTTAACTCCTTCAACTCATTAAATGTGTTCATATATTTCATTCACTTAAAATATATGTTAAAACAATGCCTCCCTTGTCTATTTAACACTGATTTGTTTTTCTCTTTCTCAAAACATGTTGAAAAGGTATTTTTCTCTATTAAAGCTCAATTTATGAAATATCCTTTTGTGACTGAAAAAAGGATGCCATGGTTGAAGTTAGCACACCGAACAATATAAAAATGGGCTATTGCTTAATTGCAAACACTCTTTCATAATTCAAATGTGTGATAGGATTATTCATTTTTTTCGATTAATGTGCAATTGAAAAAGTTGTTGAAAGGCATGCTGTGAAGCATGAACATGTTTTTTTACATGTATTAATTTATTATAAAAGTAATGTTTCATTGACTTAGTAGATTGTTATAGTAGATAAATTTATTTAGTTAATTTAATTTAATAAATTAATTAATTACTTCATTTTAACTTAGTAGATTGTTGTTGCATTAGAATTGAAGAATTTTTTTAAAAGTAATGTTGCACAGTTATTAAACAATTATTTTGTTATTCATGTATGTTATTTTAATGATTCGAGACAACAATATTGGATACATATATGAACAACTAGAAACAATTTAGTTTTCGTGCAGTTTAGATTGCAAAGCACGCTTTTCACGTATAAAAAGTCTCCCTTTATAAAAATATTTGCTAACAAAAATATTCTATATATTATTGTCACATTTGTAAGCAAATTCATTTGATTGTTTGCACAAATATTATTTTTGATATTCAAACAATCCACTTTTTTGTAGTATCGATTTTATGGAGAACCTGTAGTTAAACAATGTGTACTAAATGGAGCACACTATGTCGATATTAGTGGAGAACCACAGGTATATCTTTTATATGCTTACATTATTTTTATTTTTTTACTATTATTTTGTTGCTCTTGTTCCAATGTGTTTAGCTGGTTTATGCATATATGCAGGGCCTGATTATCGTCTATGCCCAATGGGCATTTGCCTAGGGCCCACAATTTCTTAGGGGCCTCAAAAATTAGTAAAAAGTTTAATGAAAGATGAGCTATCTTTATTTTGGTTTAAGTATTAAATAAAAAAATAATTCAGCTAAGGATTTCAATTGTTTGTGGTCACCAAACTATTTTTATTTTGACTTAACATTGTTTTGTTGTTTTGCTATAAAATATATTTTGCTATAAAATAATTTCAATTAATATAAAATTTAAAAATAATTTCAAAATATTTTGTAAGGGGCCCGGAAAATTTGATGGGCCTTGGGCCTGGATTTGTCTTGATCGGTCCTTGCATGTATGTTTAAAATAAAATTAAAATAATGAGTCCGCGGTAGAGCGTAGGTAAAGCTATTGTCAACTTTCGAAAAAATTCAATTTTTTTTTATCAAGACAGTACTTATTTATTACAGGATATCTACTTTTCTAAATTTGGACACTCTTCTGATTAATGTATTAATAAGTGTGTTTTTAAGCTTATCTAAGTGAATATAGTTTATCTACTACATTGCTGGACAATCGCTAAGGTCAGATGATAATATGAATAATAGCAATAAAAAATTGGGGGTAGGAAAATGTGAAAATTAGCGAATGTGCAAGATACAGTAAGACTTGTTTTGTGTAGGCAAATTTTGGATTGTCGACTTGGTTTGTCAAATGACAGTGCTGACAAGAGACTCCTATTGAGCTTTGTTCGAAATCAAAGTTTAACAGGAAACAATCAATCGATAAACTATTTTTTATGTATCTTCTCGCGTCATTTAGATGATTTTACGTGTGACCGTATTATCGGCAGGATTGAAGAAGACTAAACATTTGCAGATGTTGCCAAAGAGGTTGACGTCAGCCACAGAGTTTCAAGCCTTTGGAAATCATTTCAAACAGCTGCAATGCGTCGCAGATATCACGGGGGTAGGTCTTGTTGCAGTTGGAGCAGAGAGGACTGGGCTTGCTTATTATTCTCAGATGGGAGTAGATCCAGTTTCTCATCTGATTGTTGAAGGCAAATGATCTGATTGGTATTGCTGATATTCTACATGTAGTGTCATGGTATGAGTTGGCAAATGTAATTAATGGCAATATGTCCCTCTATGTATTTGCAACTGGAACTATGACTAGCTAATGCTACATTAGTATTCTGCTACTTCTTCTTTGCCTGTTCCGTGGTGCTGTCAGTGATAAATTTGCATTGAAAATTTGTATGATTTTTTGGGGAGGAGTGTTGCTGGTCGAGAATGCCCTGCATTAGACAAGGACAACCTCATCTGCGCACCGAAAAAATCTACATCCTACAAAATCTAAAAGAAATTTCTACATCCTTGTCGAAAATCGGCAATACATTGCTTAGTCACATTCTTTCAACCAGGGTCCTGCTTTTGTGAATTTGTGCAAATAGGATCCTGTTATTGCAAAAAACTTTTTCAAGGAGTTTTTAAATTGTAAAGACATACAAAATTATGCTCAACACTATAAAGTTATAATTAAAAAAAATTAAATTTTGCAAAATAAACAGCAATTGCTGTTACTAAATTAGAGATGCAGCATGCAAATATTAGGTATTTGGCCTATACTGCTGCAGCGAAATATTCATTTCGGACGAATAAAAGAAGAAGCGTCTGCCGAAGACAAAACTTAGTTCGTTTACATCTCTTCATACTATNTAACAGGAAACAATCAATTTATAAACTATTTTTTATGTATCTTCCCGCGTCATTTAGATGATTTTACGTGTGGCCGTATTATCGGCAGGATTGAAAAAGACTAAACATTTGCAGATGTTGCCAAAGAGGTTGACGTCAGCCACAGAGTTTCAAGCCTTTGGAAATCATTTCAAACAGCTGCAATGCGTCGCAGATATCACGGGGGTAGGTCTTGTTGCAGTTGGAGCAGAGAGGACTGGGCTTGCTTATTATTCTCAGATGGGAGTAGATCCAGTTTCTCATCTGATTGTTGAAGGCAAATGATCTGATTGGTATTGCTGATATTCTACATGTAGTGTCATGGTATGGGTTGGCAAATGTAATTAATGGCAATATGTCCCTCTATGTGTTTGCAACTAGAACTATGACTAGCTAATGCTACATTAGTAATATTCTTCTACTTCTTCTTTGCCTGTTCCGTGGTGCTGTCAGTGAAAAATTTGCATTGAAAATTTTTATGATTCTTTGGGGAGGAGTGTTGCTGGTCGAGACTGCCCTGCATTAGACAAGGACAACCGCATCTGTGCACCGAAAAAGGAGTGGGGCAAATCGCCCTAACAACTGTTGAGTATTGTTCCAAACATGATGACGCCTAGAAACTTGCATCGCCTTCTCTGGTGGTCATACCCCTTTTTGACATCTTACTCCAAGATGCCTACAAACTTTATTTCCATTCTTTTTTTCTTTTCATTTTCACGTTTTTGGAACAAAATAGCTATGTTTCTTTAGCACATTTCAAATTTTCTGGGATTCAGATGTTAAAAATTACCTTTTTTTAATTTACTCATATTCTAACATTCCATTATTTCACTTGGCATTTAACCACACTTAATTTTATATGCGCTATGCAGCCATTTGTGGTCCGCTCTTAGCGATTGTCTAGCAGTGTACAGCAAGTGAATTTTTTGACTAATCATTTAGAAGTTTCAGTGATGGGTATCCCCAAAGTGAAGCATATGAATTTCTTCGAGAGCTTCTCTCTCGCTTCATCACTGAAAATTTTTATTTCCAGGCGGGGTTGACATGGATTAAATCACTTGATTTAAAAGACAATTAAAATTTAAGTTGGAACATATTTTTTTGAAGTATAATTTATGAGGAATTTAAACCCGGTCTGCCCCAGATAGTTATACACAGAGAAAATCAACTTGACCGTCACGATAGACCTCTCATGAGAGGAGATGCAGATTCCTACTGACATTGTCTAGCAGAGCTCCACCTGCGGCATTTGTCAGAATCTAAATGAAATTTCTACATCCCTTGTCGAAAATCGGCAATACATTGCTTACAAAAAATTATTATTAGTTTTAATTTCGAAATTTTATTCAAATACCATTTACATTCACGGTATGCGAGGAATGGAAGCTGTACTTTACAAGTTACAAACCATGTACAGTGACCGAGGGCACCTGCATCCCTCAGATTCAACGCAGAGTGCTCCTAAGGAACATAAAATTTAAGAGACAACCATTTAAGAGACAATAGAAAACGACTTTTTTTCTTGTCCCAGAAGAGCAATAAATAACTATAATTACTGGCAAGAAATACAGATAGGAATAAATACAAACCATACCTAATTGTTAAAAAAGATAGCATATAGGAGAACAACCCATGTGACATTGCATTTCTAATTATTAATTAGTGAAACTAACAGTAAAAATTAGTAGGCTCTGCATAATTTACAAAATAAATTCATACCTGCCAGCTTTTACGCATTTGGCGTAAAATTTTATTTCTATATTTAAAGTGGTAGTAAAATGTATGCTTTCTATATATTCCTAGCATTTATAAACTTAATTCATAATCATTTTGATCCACCACTATTTTTAAAAATATTAAGCACATATATTAATATGTACTAGTTTAGTGGTAGTCCGCATAAGCTTATTCAAAATAAAGCGTATGTTTGTGCCTTAATCATACTTGAAAGGATTAAAAAATGGCAGGTNCATTCTTATAGCTTATGGTATGTTGATTTTATATTATTTATTTATTTTTTGGAAAAGGAAAAAGAGATTTGTTTATTTTAATTGTTAAAAAGTGTTTGAGTCAGAATAGCGTTTCTGACTGAATTAACTGCTTGAGCTTGGTCAGAACAACTTTCTTGAAGGACGGTCGATCTTTCTTTTTCTTGAGAGCTGTGATGAAGCATTAGGGCTCCACAGTTCAGCAAATCTAAAGTTTAAAAAAAAATATAAATCAAAGCTTTATTATTAATTCTCAAAATAGTATACGAAAAAAAACTATAAAAAAACAATTGTGAGGAGTTACGCTTATAAATTATTAATTTATAGGGGAAATAAAATTTGGTACAGAAGGAATTTACTTTTTTTTTCCATTGCAGTTTTTAGAATCAATGCAATTGAAATATTTTGAGGAAGCTCAAAAGAAAAATCTCTACATAATTGGATCGTGTGGTTTCGACAGCATACCTTCTGATTTTGGTATAGAGTATGTGAGAAAGAAATTTGATGGTAATACCTTTACTTATTCCTTTTTTTTTCTTTTATCTACCCATGACAGTCCAATAAGATATTAAATCCTCTGAATTGTTTTGTTATTATTTCATTCTAATAAGGTATTTTTTTTATGAAAGAATTCCTTAAATTTATCAAAAAATATTAAAATATGTGTCATGTAAATAAAGCTTGTGGGCTTGCTCAAATCTTGATTTAAAATTACTGCCTGAAATTGACTTGTTTAGAGACACTCCGTGAAGTTAACGTTTGTTCAGAGTTAATCAATGTCCCAATATTCCTGATAATGAATATTTTGTTCTTATTTATCCTGATTTTTAACTCTTTAAATATCCTGATTATTATTTTTTACACTGCAATACTACTAAAATATTTTCTGTATGTTGATCTCAAATTTTTATGAGTTGTTCAGTGCTCCATTAATAAGATCATATTGAAAACTCTTAAAACTTCCTGCCAAAAAAAGTAATTTTAAAAATTAAAATACTTCTTTACTTGTCATTCTTTTGCAATAAAACTTGTCTTTATTGTACTGACGCAGAACAAATATTCATTTTTTATTGGTTTTCATTAGTCATGATTTGAAAGTAGTCTGGTAATGTTTACTGCTTCAAAAAATGGTTTCAAAACGAACTATTCAGTTCTTTATTTTTCAGTGTTCTTCAATGCTAATACTAGGGCTTTCTTATCATCTTTGGCGTCTTTGAAATTTTTCAGATTTGAAAACTAGTTAAAATCTGCTAGAGGTTTGTCAAAACAGTATGGGGATTTTCATAACCGAAAAATATGATAAAAGGATAAAATTCATTATAAAAGTTAAAATTCATAAGTATATAATTCATAACTCACAAAATTCATTGAAAAGTAATGTTATACAAACTTTTACAGTTTGAGGGGGTGGTTACTTTAAAACATATAACAATTAAATGGGAAACAAATTAAATGGGAGAGAAGAGGATAATATAAGGCTCTCGTCTTAATAAGGAGACCTAAAAAAGTCTCTTAATAAGGTTAGAATCCCAATGATAGCTAGTTGATAGGAATTCTGATCCCTGCTCGCACCGACCACAGACCTCAAATATCCTGAGTGGTAGATGGATTGTGGGTTAGAATCGCCTGCTGTTGGGCTAACTGTCGAAAGATTTCGTGATTTTCCTATCCACGTCACACGATTGTAGGTTAAATTAATCAAAAACAGTTTGTCACGAAACTCAAAATGGGTTGGCTGTTCATCTGTTATAAAACAAAATATTTTCATTAGTTTTAAGATTAGCCCCACAATAATATTGCCAACTAATATAATTTAGCAGTACTCTTTCTATTTTAAAAATGATTTTTCACTTGTAGGTGATATTTTGTCAGTAGAGGCCTATCTCACAGAAGAGAGAGAACCTGTTAAGTATTTTCCCGTTTTTTTCTCATTTTGTGACCCTCCTATGGAAATTTTCGTTTTTAACTTTTCTTTCCTTTTTATCTCCAGGGAAGTACTATAAATTTTGCTACTTGGCAGTCAGCTATCCATGGTTTACATCATGCTAATGAGTTAATACCACTCAGGAAGTTATTGAGAGAAAAACTATTTTCCAAGAAAATGCCAGATCCTGAATATAGCTTGAAAAAAAGGTGACTTATTTAATCAATATATGTTCTGCTGTACAGTGGACAAAATAAAAAACAGAACATTCTTATAGCTTATGGTATAATAATTGGATTTCGAAATATTGAATTATGACCTTGAACTTTCGACAGTCTGACCTTTAATCAGTNGGTGATATTTTGTCAGTAGAAAAGTGTTTGAGTCAGAATAACGTTTCTGACTGAATTAACTGCTTGAGCTTGGTCAGAATAACTTTCTTGAAGGACGATCGCTCGTTCTTTTTCTTGAGAGCTGTGATGAAGTATTGGGCCTCCACAGTTTAACAAATCTTAAGCTTACAAAAATCTAAATGAAATCTTTATTATTAATTTTTAAAATATTATGCAAAAAAAAACAATAAAAAAACAATTGTGAGGAGTTACGCTTATAAATTATTAATTTATAGGGGAAATAAAATTTTGTACAGAAGGAATTTACTTTTTTTTCCATTGCAGTTTTTAGAATCAATGCAAGTGAAATATTTTGAGGAAGCTCAAAAGAAAAATCTCTACATAATTGGATCGTGTGGTTTCGACAGCATACCTTCTGATTTTGGTATAGAGTATGTGAGAAAGAAATTTGATGGTAATACCTTTACTTATTCTTTTTTTTTCTTTTATCTACCCATGACAGTCCAATAAGATATTAAATCCTCTGAATTGTTTCGTTATTATTTCATTCTAATGAGGTATTCTTTTCTATGAAAGAATTCGTTAAATTTATCAAAAAATATTAAAATAACAAATGCAATGCTTGTGGCCTCGTCCAAATCTTGTTTTAAAATTACTGCAACTTGCTTGAAGTTGATTCGTTTAGAGACATTCCATGAAGTTACCGTTTGTTCAGAGTTAATTAATGTCCCAGTATTCCTGATAATGAATATTTTGTCCTTATTTATCCTGATTTTTAACTCTTTAATTATCCTGATTATTATTTTTTACACTGCAATATTACTAAAATATTTTCTGTATATTGATCTCAATTTTCATGAGTTGTTCAGTGCTCCATTAATAAGATCATATTGAAAACTCTTAAAATTTCCTGCCAAAAAAGTAATTTTGAAATTGAAATACTTCTTTACTTGTCATTCTTTTGCAATAAAACTTGTATTTATTGTACTGACGCAGAACAAATATTCATTTTTTATTGTTTGTTATTAGTCATGTTTTGAAAGTAGTCTGGTATACTGCTTCAAAAAATGGTTTCAAAAAGAACTATTGAGTTCTTTATTTTTCATAGTGTTCTTCTATGCCAGGGATGGCGAACCTTTATGCACCAGCGTGCTATTTTTTCTAGAAAATAGTTTAATGAGGTCATAGACGTGCCGACAAATAGTTTTGACTTCGTGATTATTGGGTAAATAATAATATTAAATACTATCAACTCAAAACTCTTTTTTTACTGAGGAAAAAAAAGTACATTTTGCAATGTCTCAGTTATAAGCGTAGTTCAACTTAAAGTGACATCAGTGTGACTTCCATTGTTGCAGATTAGATGACAAGTAACTTATATTAGGGATATAAGATGTTAGTTTAAGCAGAACTGTTAATTTTTCTTTGCTAGTTATTTATTGTTAGCTTAGTAATTTTTTTAAAATTTTAATTTAATCGTTAATATGCTTCACAGTGAACTTTGTGATCGGTGACGTGCCCAAAATATTGAATAACGTGCCATAAATGGCACGCGTGACATTGGTTCGCCATCCCTGTTCTATGCTAATACTAGGGATTTCTTATTATCTTTGGCGTCCTATAAATTTTTCAGATTTGAAAACTAGTAAAAATCTGCTAGAGGTTTGTCAAAACAGTATGGCGATTTTTATAACCGAAAAATATGAGAAAGGGATAAAATTCATTATAAAAGTTAAAATTCATAAGTGTATAATTTATAACTCATAAAATTCATTGAAAAGTAATGTTACACAAACTTTTACAGTTTCAGGGGGTGGTTACTTTAAAATATATAACAATTAAATGGGAAACAAATTAAATGGGAGAGAAGGGGATAATATAAGGCTCTCGTCTTAATAAGGAGACTTTAAAAAGTCTCCTCTTAATAAGGTTAGAATCCCAGTGATAGCTAGTTGATAGGAATTCTGATCCCTGCTCGCACCGACCACAGTGCTGACCTCAAATATCCTGAGTGGTAGATGGATTGTGGGTTAGAATCGCCTGCTGTTGGGCTAACTGTCGAAAGATTTCGCGATTTTCCTATCCACGTCACACGATTGTAGGTTAAGGTATCCGTACACGTTGAAAAAGTGAATTTTAGCCTAAAATGACAAAAATTTTTTATTTCATATTACGAATCTCCGTTTATTCTAGTTTTCAAAACAGTTTAAATTTTAACTGTGCGTCAATTAGAACAAAAGTTATGATTAAAAGAATATTAATCGATGACTAAAAAATTAAACCGGAAATAGCATTCCGAAACCGGAAGTGGGACAAAAACAGTTATATTTATCTTTATTTTGGGATAATTATCTTTCTTTGACTTAAATAATTNACAAAATAAAAAACAGAACATTCTTATAGCTTATGGTATAATAATTGGATTTCGAAATATTGAATTATGACCTTGAACTTTCGACAGTCTGACCTTTAATCAGTTTCAATCAGCTAATCAGTTTGTAAAGAAGATACATTAAGTTATGAAATCTGACTTAAATAATGTACTTTATCTGAATGAACATACCTTTTTTTCCCAACAGATTTGAATTTTTTATCCTGAAACAATAGGGAGGGAGGCAGCTGCGAGCTGGAAATTATGATCACAATAGTTTTTATCAGGGAAGAGGTCAAAAGTTAAGACCTCTAATGTTCATTTAACCATTTGCATATTTTGTTAAATCTCTTTAAGTAATTGAAGCTAATTAAGAACTTTTTGCACTTAATTTACAACTGAGGAATTAGCTTTGTACAAAATTATTTTAAAATAAGGGAGTTTTATAATTTTTAGTAAAAATTATTAGCTCTCTTGAATATTTCCAGAGATAGTGTGAAACAAAAAAGTGCAGTCAACATTAAGAGGCCCAGACTTTCGGTGCATAAAAGATGTACATATTAAAATCAAAGGTAATACATATAAGATGTGTATTAAAATCAGTAGGAAATTGTGTAGTGTGCAAAATAAAAAAGTGAACAACCTGAATAATTTTAATGATTAAATTTTCACATACTTAGATGCAGTTTTAATGGCTTAAGAAGCTTGTCTTAAATGTGCTACTTAATCAGTAGAGACGATATTAAGTTACAAAATTGATTACTGAAATTTGTTTTCTCTCAGAACATGTCTTTCTTTTGATGGATTCGGATTCTTGACCCTGAAAATAGGGGTGGTAATGTAGTATTATTATTAATCGATTCTTGAATCGATTAATGAGAGGATTATAAATATTTTATTATATGTTGGATGGCAACAGCTACAGGAAAAAGATAGAACAGCAACGATGAATAAATACTTACTTACTAACCTTCTGAATAAGATGTCTTGTATTAAAGCGATGAAACAACACTTCAGTAACCACAATCTAGGAAATATGGTCCCAACAGTTTAGAGGGAACACATCAGACTCTGAACTCTGGGCTCCTTACTGTTAATTTCTTGTTCTGCGTGTTTCACTATATCTCAAGAAATTTTAAAGGAAATTTAAACATTTTTATACACAAGGATAAAACTCATTCATCCAAAGATAATTCCATGTAAAAATTTATCTTTTATAATTATCTGTTGTTTTTTTGCAAGTTATTTAATAATTATCAACAAAAAAAGTTTGAATTTTAAGGTATAAAATTTTTTTACTATTTTAAAGTATGCAGTTTTAAATACAATACAAATTTGACTGAAATTGGTCGAATAGTTCTCGTGTCAAAACATTTAATGTATCGCTTTTTAAAATTGAATAACTTAGACATTATTCAACCAACAAACGATGTAACAATTTGTATACAATACCATTCCAAATTTTCTCAGCTTTTATTAAATAATTATAACAAAAATAATTATTAAATAGAATTATTTTCCAATAACAAATTTTTCAATTGTGCAAAAATCTTTTGATTCATTTAAAAAGTTCTTGAGGTATAGAACAAAATGGTGAAATTAACATTAATAGGTACCAAACGTTGGGCTGCTCTCCTGCCTAAACTATTGGAATTATATTTTTCAGATTGTAGCTACCTTGCTTAGTGTGACAGTCAATTGACCAAAATTGTTGAAAAAAAGGCATTTTTCTTCAGATAAAGTTTGTGTTTGTGCCTTATTTCCCAATGTAAAATATTACCTGCTCTAATGAATTAGCATATGTAAAGTCATCTTCTCAAGTTATTAACATTGATTTCTAAGATGTGGAAATCTGATCATTTGATCAAAAGTTATTCAGGATGCTCTCCTTTTGTCTTATACATATATTAAGATAGAAATGTATTATAATGTATACATAGATAGTTTTGTTTAATTCACAAATAAGATGTTTTTAGGTCTTATCTCTTTAAAAGTGATGATGTTAATGGGTGGTGCTTGCCTTTTATCGGCAGTGATAGATCTGTTGTGTTAAGAACTCAGATGTATAACTTTCAGTTCAAAAAAGAAAAGCCAGTAAGTTCAATTTTTTTTGTTGTTGCTAAATGTGTGTTACCATTAAGT
>NC_092208.1:87325497-87341163 GCF_043381705.1 Parasteatoda tepidariorum
AAATAAAAGATGGTTTAACAAGAATGCGTTTTGCAATTAGGAATTGGTAGGATTTAGAACCGTTGTGTTTTTTGCTAAAAAGTCCTAAAACAATAATTACTTTTTACTGATTTATAAATATATGTAGATAAAATTGCACAAAATGTTTACTTAATTTTTAGCATTCGAAAAAATAAAAGTCATTGAAAATGTCAATCATAGACACTAAGTACTATGTAATTTCACTAATTGAAACTTATATAAACACAGCTATACATTTAGTACTATAGAGATCAATATTAACTGCTTTGTAAAGTTTTTAAGTCAATCAACCCTGTTTCCAAAATATAAATAATTTTCATGAATCAAGTCTCCTTCCTATTAGTCAGGCCTTATTTCTAAAGTTTGGAACATATTTATTTTGACAAAAGAAAGAAAAAAAGTACTCATACAAAGAAAATAGCCAAGCCTTTATTGAATGGAGAACCATATAAAGCTGAGTGGTACTAACTGCAAATTTATTTTTATGCCTTAGCTTAAAAAAACATGCCACCCTAGAATATTATTGAACTTGTACTGTTAATAATATAACTTGAAATAAATTTGACTTTACTGAGTATATATGTTATAGTTTTAACATATTTAGAAGCAGTCATTCGTATATCTTACAAAGTGGCCCTTTAAAAATAAAGTCATTTAATGCAAAGGGGGGCCAGGCCTGCAACAGTCAGGTGTCTGCTTGAGGGCTGCTGATTTGACCTTTGAGAGGGTTTTTATATCTTTCTGGACAATATATTTAAATAACAGAAGTTAGAAATGTGGGGCAGATGCCATTAATGACCACATCATATTTTCTGAGTTAATAAATCATTGTTATTACTTTCTTTGAGAAAAATGTTTTAACTAATTGAGTATTAAAAATAAGCTCTATTTATGTATAGATTTAATATATAATTCTTTTAGCATTACATGATATTTAAATGTTAAGCTTTGAAATTATTAGCATTGTAAGTTTGTAATATAACTGGTGGTTATATTACAAACATGCAGGAACATGGATAATAAAATAAAGGTTTTAACTGATTGCACGTTAATTATATTTCTAGTCAACGATTAAATTTAATAATTATTTTAATATTATATAATATGCATATTAGTTTTATGATACAGAAAAATCATTCTCACACAAAGAGCAATTAGAAGTTCATTGGGGTCTATGTGGCGTCATGTTATTGAACAAATCAAAATCTTTAAATTTCCTCCTTTGAGAAATGTTCATTTATGTAAATAAAACTCTTGCAGCCATTTCCTTTTTAAGATCCCTGTACTAAGTCAAACCACTCTAAAAATAGAAGGTATTTTCATGATTCCAATGACTTGAATGATTACGACCAATCTTCTACGCCCTCAATGGGGGAACCTTTCTTTTGAGTAATTGCTTCCTTACAAGCAGACAGACTTCAAAGCTAGATTTCTCGCAGATTCTTTAAAATGTTTAATATTTTAATAAATTTTTCATAACGAAATTGTTTGAATTTTTAAAAAAATATAAATAAAAAAACTTTTAGTAAATGCAACAGTGAAATATCTGATTAATTTATATTATTGTAGTGTATAATAGAATACTATATAATTGTAGTGTAGTAATTTATGTTATTACAAAGTCAGCAAATATTTCTGCAGAGGCCTTACGGGTGATCGCTTTGGAGACTATCCACAACCGTTATCCTTTTGATCACTGATTACACGTCAATACAGATATTTCACTTTCTTATTTTTTGCAGGAAGCTGAAATTCTTTGTCAACCGTTTTGCTTTCGTCTCACCGTAGGAAATTTCATGAATCGTTTGATTTCGCATGAGAATTCCCATAATGAAGTGTCCTTTCAGTGGATTCTCACCCACTGTGGCTCCCCGGGGAATACAAAGCCTTGCCAAGAAAGGGCTCCATGATAAATTTTTGGTTCCCTCAAAACCTTCTGGAAGCATGGGATTCCATTCAGATTGGAAATAGGATGGATTTCCAAGTGTTTCTTTCATGAAACAACTTTACATCTTTTGGGGAAAACCTTCTCTAAGCCAAGGCTTGTTATGTACTAGCCTTGTGCAATTGCAGCTTTTAGACTCCTGACAAGGTATTTTGTTAAAACTTTATTGACTCTCCTACATGTCTTTTTTTTTATGTAAATGGCTAAGGTATGACTGCTTTGCATTTGGACGCGTGCCCTGCACTATCTTCTTCCTCTACTCAAGTAAAGTTATGATGGAGAGCCTGTGGTCTGCCAAATTAGTGACTGAACGACTGGCATTTAATAATAATTTATATTATTCTTATTTTAATACTTAACTTTTTTGATTATTATTATAATTTGGATATATTCTGGACATTATACTGGGTTTAAAACTTTTAAGTTGGATGGCGTGATTGGGGAAGTTTTCATCAATTGGCTATCACATTGGTTAGACCCTTTTTCAGAGGAGCAGAAGGCTATGTAATACTGAAAGAATTATAATTTAAATCTCATAATTAAAGAGAGCTTATATCTAGTATGCAATCAGTTAAAACCTTTCCCACAAAAGAAGTAATGATATCGATTTAATCATTTCAGAAAATGTGATGATGTGGTAATTAGTGGAATAGGAACTCATCTGAAACCACATAACTAACATCTATTAATATTTAAATATATTGTCCGGGAAGATACAAAAATCCTCTTCAAGGTCAAATCATGCTTCTTCTAAACCTAGCAGAAATCATGTAGACACCATTGTTGAGGGCCTGGTCCCTGTTTTACATTCAATAAAATAGTAACATTATATCTCAGTTTTTGTATTTTTAAAGCACCACTTTGGATTTATGACTACCTTTTAAATTCAAAACATGTTGAAACCTTAACATATAAAGTGAAGAAGACACGCAGGCTCTTACACTTTACCTATGTTGAGATATTAATTTCCTAAAATCAATATACAGTTCACTTTGTTTCAGAATTCGACAAACACAGAAAATTCTAACAAGCAAGTTTATACACCTGTCTCACAAATGCAACATAAGCAGAAAGGGTTCTGAATTCTTCCCAGGTTTTATTGTTTACACTTAGTTCTCTATTCACAATACTTGAAACAATCAAACAAAAATTTATTTTTGCCCGCTTTTTTCAAAGAAAAAAAAAAAATATGAATTAAAAGTGTAAAAAAGTCTCCCCTACATTTTAATGAGATAAACAACTAAAATTATTACTTTGGAGGCAATTTATCCTTTTCTTGAAGCACCACTAAAGCTGGGTTTACAACCAAAATAGCTGTGGTTAAGTAACCAGGATCTGTATAAGAGAAAAGTTCAAATAACTAAGTAACCTTTTATAACGCCATTTTTTAGTATTGTTACAATATTTTTGGGATTGAGACAGATTTATAAAAAGAAACCAATTTAGCAAAGACAAACCAATAAAATTCTAATATTTTTAATGAAATATTACAACATGGAAATTGAAGCTGATTTGAGTAATCACATCTTAGAGTGCTCAACTTGCACTGTATTTATTGTAAATCCGCGATTTTTTATATTCATATTCTTACAAATTTTTCACTGTTTATTTTTTTCTTTTTTAAACCCCAATATTTTTTATTTAATATTGCTATGCGACTTAAAGTTTGAATTTCACATTTGACACAACATGCAATCGTCAAATTCTTCTTGATGTGGAGATATCGCGGTTTTTAGAACAAAATTTTCAATATTAACGCTGAGTTATTCCTACAATGTTATTAATACATGAAAAATTAAAATTGCGCATTGGATTAATCACTTTTTGCAGATCTTACTGATTCCATGGTAAATCCAAGTGTTGATATGACTGTTTTTCTGGCTGTTATTGTTATTGATTTTCAAAAATGCTATATTTTTTATGCTATATATTTTATGATTTCTGGGAGGTTTCTAAAATCGTGATTTTAAATTGAAATACAACTAGCTAGTCTGGAATCATGCATTTGAATAATGACTTTATGTTTCACTTGATTTAGTTGTAAATCCTCGTCATTTCGATGTCTATTTCTTTTTTAGCAGTTATTTTCATATATCACCACACATTGCACAATATTTAAAATCCCACTTTTTTTTTCATTTCTTAAAATGTGAAAATAATATCCCTTATAATATTAGAAAGTATTTATATTCTTTTATGTGTTGATGAAGAAAAAAGAATTATACAATGCATTTTTTTCCTCCATTAAACTTGTTACTTTTGTGTATAAAAATAAGTCTCTTATTTAATATTTTTTCTTTTTTAATTAAACAGATATAATCTTTGTTGTATAAAAAAATTAGTATGAAAGAAAATTGATAGTTCCTGACTATTGTTAAATCTTGTTGCTAAATTAGAAATGTAATATTTTGACAAATAAAACGTAAGAAAGAGTGAAAAAGTATATTTTATTATTTAAATGTACCTAAATTAAATATTAAAATACACATTTAAAGCTTATTTTAACATAGTTTGAAATTCCTTATGCCGCATGAATTTACTGTCGCAAATTTTTTTTTTTTTTTAGTTTCGTTAAATATAACACAAATAACTTTATATGCCAATTAATTTACTTGTTCGAATTTCTTAAATTTATAATAAAGATCTAAAATTTAGTTTTAGAACTTAATGTTGTTTCAATATATTTTAATTTCTATTATTTTTAACAGATATGCTAGTTTATTCAAGATTTATGTAAAATAAAATGACATTTTTCCTTTGATAATGTAAAAATTATTATCAAAACTTTTAATAATATACAAACTTCACTCTCTAAAAATATTTGGATGAAGTAATTTTAACTTTAAATAAAGGGGAAAAAGTTATAATTTTAGAAGAAATTTCAGACCAATAAAATTGCAAAATATTAATTATATTAAGCATCCTCTGTTTTCGCAGGCTGATCTTTAAGTTATCACCCACCCGCTCATTGAGGATTGATTTCCGTGATCTACAGAGAACAGTGTCTTACGATCAATCTACAGTGGGACTGGTAAAATTTTAGATTGCAAATTTTTGAGTCTTTTGACCTAGTTTAGGTACTAATCCGTTTTGGGCCCTGTAAAAAAACTATTATCAAAGAATATTAAGGTACTATTACTACAATACTTATTACCATAATGTTAGTAGTATTTACTACTACAATCGATTTAGCATTACTGGTGCTAATATTAGTAATTTTTAATAGCCCCCAGAAGAAATGGAATGGTATACGAATTTAAGTAGAATGAGGTTGTGTATCCGAATAATAAAGTGCTTGTAATGAAATATGGGGCCTGCACTAAGGATTTCAAATTATTAGCCAGTAAACTGGCCAAATATCAAAAGTATCGCCAATTTTTAAAAGTCTTTGCCAAAAGCAAATCTTTATTTCTTAACATAAATTTTTTCCCATAGAAAACTATTTTACAGTAGTTTGTTTCAAGCTTATATTATTTGGACCCAATTGAAATTGGTTATGCAGCGCATCTTTCCACAATTACTGTAATAGAATAAAAAATACTGATTTGTTTAGAAAAATTCATTTTTACATAATTTTGAAGTTCAAGTAAAGTATTTTTTTCTTCTTTCCAGAGTGAATTGTGTTTGCCAAAACACAATTTTATTCACCAAATTTACGATTTTATCGCATTCAGCAAGTTTGTTTCAGGCTTATTTTATTTGGACCCAATTAAAATTGGTTATGCAGCACATCTTTCCACAATTACTGTAATCTAATAAAAAATACTGATTTGTTTAGAAAAATTCATTTTTACATAATTTTGAAGTTCAAGTAAAGTAATTTTTTCTTCTTTCCAGAGTGAATTGTGTTTGCCAAAACACAATTTTATTAACCAAATTTACGATTTTATGGCATTCAGCAAGGTGGCCAATGCTTACTGCGGGCTCTGAAATATTGTTTTTTGCGAGCACCAATTATGAGATTTTGAGTTACTGCATCCATGCAAATACTTCCTAGAAAAGAAAGTGCTTAGTTAAAATTTAGTTCAGTTAGCGCATTCTTTATTTGTGCCAATAAAAATGGACAAGTCAGGGGTGGCAACTGTTTTGGCACTGGGGCCACTTCGTGGAAGGCTGCATATTTTAAAATGATTGCATTCAACAGTAAACGTTGCATTTCAGAAAAGATATAAATTGTAATATACAGCCTGTTCTAATTTTACTTTCGTTTATCTTCAATGAAGAGAAACAATAGTACTGCACTATAAAGTTCTATGTACTATATAAAAGTTCTGATTCTGCATACTGCTTCTGTAAACTAACTCTGCTTCTATAAGCGAATAACTTTCAGATGCCAAACTCTAGTTTTGTTAAAGTACTGAACAAAAATAAGCTAACCAGAAAAATGGGTAAAGAAAGTTGAGATATTTGTTAACATTCTACTGCTTCATGGCTTGTAATTGACTTTCTTCAAAGAATAGAAAATAAGTAATCACCTGGTCCACTAAAAACCGCAGTAACTGTCTTGTTTGGAGGTGAAGTATGTTTGTCAGTTAGCTTTTCCCTCCATTCTTCGGCTTTGATCATCACACTGAATCTTCCGCCCATTTTCTATGAAAAATTTTAAAGAACAATTTTTTTTATAAGGCAAGATAAAAACAACTGAATAACTGGATTGGAAAGAAATATTTTTGAACATCTATCACAATAAGTGATATACAAAATTTAAATAAAATACAGCAAGAATTTTTTCTCCTTCCTTTAACATCAGTGAAACAGTTCATCCTCAAATCAGCAAAGAATGATTTTTTTTCTTAAAAAAAAAGGTCAAAACAACCTTTATTTACAAAATAAACTTTTTTCTAAGGAATTGTTTTGATCACAAACATAGGAAAGTGTAGTACTTAGTGCTTTGTAGACTAAAGCAAAAGACAACATGAAAAAAAAAAAGCACAAGTACATAAAATTGACATACAATAGTTTCAGTTCTATAAACAAGAACCTTCCTCAGTGTCTAAATGTCAAATGAAGGCCGAGAAGTTAAAAAACGAACACGTTTAGAGACACAAAATTTATTTAACCAATGAGAACAAAAGAGCAAGAACAAGTAACAATGGGGAGATGAGAAACAGGTTTGAGGGGATTTTACGGGAGCCCAGGATGCAACAGATTAAATTAAAATTGACTTCCAAATTTAGGGATATTTGAAAGAACACTAAATAAATTCTTAGAATTTTCCAAAATATAATAACTTTCAAAAATCAAGATCAGAAGGTGAAGTGCAGTGTTGAATGATTTTATAATATCGTAATCGATGCAGTTCTTAAATATTGTAATATTGTAATCGTATGTTTTTCCTAACTAATTCTAAGCTTGTAAAAAACCTGGCAACTATATGAAAGTAGCTCGTAAATAAAGCATCTAATATTTTATGCTCATGTGTTGATATTTCTAATTTCTACTTAAATGTTAATTTGTGCTTTCTAAGTACTTCAGTCATGCAGGATTAATATATTACACTGGCGACGAGGTAATGATCATTTGAACTTACGACGCTTTTTAGTTAAACCTGTTTATGTCAACATGAGCAAGCTAGACCTGATTGGCACGCTGCATTCCTTTGACGTAGAAAGGGATGATTTCAATTTATGCAGTGAGTAATTAGAGCACTTTTTCCTGTCAAATGATGTTGAAGAAAAGAAAAAAGTATCGGTATTTATATCAGCAATCGGAACTCAAACTTACAAACTTCTTCGAAACCTGCTGCTACGGAAGCAGCCAAGTGAATGTTCCTACAATGAACTAAAAAAAACTTTAATGCTACATTTTAAACCGGCTCCAATCATCATTGCTGAGCGTTTTCGATTTCATAGACAAAACCAAACTTCTGAAAAATCTGTTTCTCAGTACCTAGTTGAGTTAAGAAGACTGGCTTCCACGCGTAATTTTTGGTGCGTTTTTTGATGAAGCATTGCGAGATCGTTTCGTATGTGAACTGTGCAACGAAAACATTCAAAAGAGACTTTTAGCTAAAGTTTTCCAAGATTTCCTCAATGTATGGTGATTGATCTAAGGTCAAAGACCCATCACTATTTCTTTCTATATGCATAGACAAAATTTCTTTAGCTTCACCAAGATCTCTTGCCTTGAATCTTTGTTTCACTTGGAGCTTGAAAGCACTTATATCTTCCGACATGCCCAAAATCAGCATGTCGTCAACATATATACCACGATACAGTCTCTTGTTAGGGTGGTAATATATGCAAGGATTACTCTTGGAACGCAACAACCCATAACTTTTCAGGAATACATCAAAGCAGTTATTCCATTCTCTCCCAGATTGCTTCAGGCCATACAAACTTCTCTGGAGATGACACACAAGGTGTTCTTTACCTTGTTCTTGGAATCCTGGGGGTTGCGTCATATAGATATCTTCCTTCAAGATACCATTAAGATAAGCAGCTGTGATATCCATCTGGTGGATAGTCATATCACACTCCACAGCCACGGCCAACAGAATCCTTATAGATTTAATTTTAATCACAGGTGAGAAAGTCTCTGAGAAGTCTTTTCCAGGAACTTGTGTGAAACCTTTTGCAACCAGACGAGCCTTGAATTTTGTCCCTTCAGCATTTGATTTTTTCTTAAATACCCATTTACACCCAATGGGTTTCACATTTTCAGGTCTTGGGACCAGTTTCCATGTTTCATTTTGACACAAATTGTTAATCTCTTCCTTCATGGCAGCTTTCCACAACTGCGCACCAGGAGACTCCTTGGCTTCCTTCAGAGTATTTGGATCTTCTATGTTCTGAGTAGCAGGTAAACTATCACTGGTGACTTTGTACAGCACTGGATCACCATAATATGTCTTTGGTTTTCTTTGTCTGTTGCTTTTTCTGATCTCAGTTGTCTCAAGGGTACTTTCTTGTCCACTGACTGTGTTTGGATCAGCAAGTTCAGCTTCATTTGTTCTCTTACTACAACTATCATTAGGAATTGGAACTTCTTGCTCTTCACTGTTGAGATTAATGGTTATTCCAATTTCTTCTGTTGTTTGATTGACTGGTTGCCTCCTCCTGAATGGAAACATGGTTTCATCGAACTTCACATTTCTACTAAGAAAGAACTTGTTTTCTTCTATGTTCCATAATTTGTAACCCTTTACACCTTCAGGGTATCCAATAAAAACGCACTCCTGAGAACGCTTATCCAATTTACTTCTCAGTTGAGTTTTATCAAGCTTTGCAAATACTCTTCACCCAAAAACCCTCAAGTGGTCAGTTTTAACCAGCTTTTTAGTCCATAGATTTTCTGGTATCTGTCCCTGCAAGGCTTTGGATGGACATTTGTTTCTTAAATAGCAGGCAGTGGTTATAGCGTCTGCCCACAAATCATTTGGAATGCCAGAGTCGATCAAGAGACATCTAGTCATGTCAAACAGGGTGTGATTCATTTTTTCTGCTATTCCATTTTGCTCCGGAGTTCGAGGAACAGTCAGCTGTCTCACAATTCCATTTTCAGTTAGAAAATCATCAAATGCTTGACTTAAATATTCTCCACCATTGTCGCTTCGTAAGGTAGAAATCTTTAGTCCATAAAAATTTTCAACGCTGCTTTTATACTCAATGAATTTCTCATAAACTTGGTCTTTTGATTTCATTGACTTGACGACAGTATATCTGGAAAAATCATCTATAAAGGTGACAATGTACTTAGAACCTCCTCTGGAAGTAGGTGTAATTGGTCCAGACACATTACTATGTACCAACTGTAGTGGTCTAGAAGCTCTTTCAGATTCTTCTTTTGGAAAAGGAATTTTTTTCATTTTTCCCAAAACACAAGTAGAACAAATTTCACTCTTCAGTTCTTATATGCTTTTCTTCAGATCCACTACCATTCACTAGTTTCTTGACTGCATTAATATGCAAATGTCCTAGTCGTCTATGCATAAGCTCTTCATGTTTGGATATAAATGCTTTACCTGTTTGTTTTTCTCCAATTTTATAAAGTCTACCACATCTGTAAGCAGTGAGAATAGCTCTCTTTTGTTTAGGATCTTTGATAATGGCTTTTCCCCCTTCAAAAGAAACAGTCATCCCCATTTCTTCGATTCTGCCAACTGATAAGAGATTTCCTTCAAGCTGGGGAACATAAAGCACATTCGGCAAATGAATATTTTCCTTACCACACCTCATTGAGGGCTGCAAAAAAATATCACCTGACCCACAAACTTCCATTTTCTCAGCATTTGCGGTTTCAACCTTAGATCTTAATGGCAATAATTCCATGAATTTTTCTTTCTGTGAACACATGTGTTCAGTGGCACCACTGTCCAGAATCCAGATTGTTGTGTCTTCAGCTTTAAAATTATTTGCTAATAAGGCAAAGTTCGTTTTTAAATCAATAGCAGTCTTGGCACTACTTTGATTTCTTTGTTGAGCTTCGTCACAATTTTTGGAGATGCGACCCCATTCTCCACAGCTAAAACACCTGACAGTTTTCTTCCAATTTGAAGCTGCTTCATTGTTTCTTTTCGTTGCCCATTTCTTCACAGTGTTTGTCTGCATCGGTCTTTTTTGAGTGTAGTTTTTTGTGTGAAGTGCACGTTCTTCCTGCTCTTCAGCAATGGGCACATTTCTATATATTCTTTTTTCTTCGACTAAGAGTCTAGACTTCACAATGGTTGTTGTCAAGTTATCTTCGTCCTTTTCTAAGTTCAGGATTAAGCTTTCATATGATTTTGGCAGGCCTATTAACATGACAAGGGCAACTTCTCTGTCGGTGAAAGCGTAACCACCACTCGACAATTTTCGGTGTATTTCAATCAATCTGGTCAAATATGATTGAATTGCTTCACCTGGCTTCAAGGAAATGTTGAAGAAATCCTTCATCAGCTGCAAAACATGCAGCAATCCAAATTTACTGTGCATATCTTTCAACACAACCCATGCGTCCCTCGCCTTGGCGCAGTCGCCGATATCATCCAAAAACGTGTCTTCTACTATCAAAAACATTAGGGTTAATGCCTCGTCATTCTTTTTTGTTTCACTTTCGGACATCTCTGTAAGGCCGTAGCCGGGTTCCACTGCCTCCCAGCATTTCTTCTGCACCATCAGTGCGCGAGCACGTATTGCCCATGCATGGTAATTCTCACCATTTAACTTCTTCAATTTGTAATCTTCCATGGTGACGATTTGTGCTATTCTACTGCCTATCTTCTTACATCCGAATTTCTAATGTTTACTTACACAGAGCTTCGTGCTGATAACGTGATGAAAAAAAAATTAGAGTCATTATTACTAATAGAAATGGTAAGCAATTAACACTGAGTGAAAAGAACACGCTGCAAGTTTACATCTTTATTTTGATCTGGTATTGTTGCCAACAAAAAAAATATACGAAAAATGAGCTTAAGTAAACCATAAATGAAAAAGACTAGCTTATAGCTTTCATGCTCGGGTATTGATTTCTATCAGAACACTACAAAATGCAACGCCGTTAGTAGTTGTACCAAAAAAGAATGGTGCTGTTAGGCTTTGTGGATATTTCAAAGTAACTGTAAACAAAGCGTTCGAGCCTAATAAATACCCTCTGCCTACGCAACAAGACTTGTTTGCAACACTTAGAGGTGGTAAATACTTTTCAAAACTAAACTTAGCTCAGGCTTACTCCCAAGTAGAGCTTGATAGTGAGTCTCAGGAATTATTAAAACTCAACCCTCACATAGGGTTAGTTCGACCAGTTACACTACAGTATGGAGTAATTGATGCACCTGCTATATTCCAGTCTATAATGGAGCAAATGCTACAGCAGTTCCCTTCAGTCATTTGCTTTCAAGATGACATTTTGATATCATTTGCGTCTAAAGAGCATCACTTCCAGTTGTCAGAGCAAGTTTTGCAACAGTTCCTTAAATTCCATGTGCATCTTAATGGCGATAAATGTGTTTTTATGCAGCATAAGGTAGAGTTCTTAGGTCACATAGTGGATGAAAGTGGAATTCACCTTACTAAAGAAAAAGTGTTAGCAATTAAAAATATAAAACCTCCTCAAAATGTTACAGAACTTAAATCTTTTCCTGGTCTGCTGAACTATTATGCAAAATTCATTAAAAATGCCTCAACATTGCTATCACCTTTGTATGAGTTATTAAACAAAGATATTCCATGGACTTGGTCTGAACAATGTCAAAAGACTTTCGTAAAATGTAAATTTCTATTGACATCCAATGCAATTCTAGCTCACTATGATGAGAAATGACCTCTGCAACTAGCTTGTGATGCTTCTCCTGTAGTTCTTGGGGCAGTATTGTCTCATATTGTGAATGGTGTCGAGCAACCAGTTGCATATGCTTCAAGGACATTGTCAAAATCTGAAATGAACTATTCACAGACAGAAAAAGAAGCATTATCTCTAATTTTCGGTTGTAAGAAGTTCCACGAATATTTATTTGGTCGTGAATTTGTTTCAGTCACAGATCATCTGCCACTACTAACTAACTTGCCCTGGATCCATTTCTGATTTGGTTTGTGTGAGCGTTGGTTTGTACTAATCTTCGCTCCTGATAAGTCCATACCTGCAATGTCAGCTGCATGTCTACAAAGATGGGCGATTTTATTGTCTTCAATCAAGTACAAAAAGGGCATTTTACACCAAAATGCAGATTCTTTGTCAAGGCTTCCATGTGATGTGAAGGAAGCATTGATATACATCAAACAGAGGTTTTAAAAGTATCCTACGTTGATGAACTACCTCTCACATCCGTTGACATATTTCGTGCATCTAGAAATGATAGAGTTCTTGGTGTTGTTCTCAAGTATGTGCAGTATGGATTCCTTGAGATCACTAAGGATCCTGAGCTGAAACCTTTTTTCAACAGAAGGGATGAACTCTCTTGTGACAGCAATTGTCTGTTATGGGGAATGCGTGTTGTCATTCCTGAGATACATCGAAAAAGAGTGCTCGATCTATTTCACAGAATACATCCAGGTATAACCAAGATGAAGGCTATTGCTCGTAGCCATTTGTGGTGGCCAAATTTAGACAAGGACATTGAAAAGATTTCTTTGCAATGTTTGGCATGTCAACAAACCTCTCGAGATCCTCCTGTCTCATCACTTCAACCATGACACTGGCCAAAAGCACCTTGGCATCGAATCCATATAGACTTTTCCCAAAAGAATGAATGTGATTATTTCCTTGTTGTTGACAGTTTCTCTAAATGGATCGAAGTAATAAAAATGTCTTCAACTATGACCTCTAGCACAATAACAGTCCTCCAACAGCTATTTTCAAGATATGGTTATCTAGTGGAACTTGTTTCTGACAATGGTCCTCAGTTTATAGCACATGAATTTCAACAATACATGAAGGCCTTGGGCATTGTGCATACTCTTATACCTGCATATCATCCACAGTCAAACGGTATGGCTGAGCGTTCTCTTTAGACATTTAAACAAGCTATAAATAAGATGTTGGCGGATAAAGAGGACACTTCTACTGTTGCCAACAAAATACAACGTTTTCTGTTGACATATCGTGCAACTCCACACAGTAGAACTGCCAAGTCTCCTGCCGAGCTTTTCCTGGGTCGTGGCATTAGAACAACATTGGATCTATTACACCCCAGCACATCTTCCCATGTCACAAAAAAGCAAGCCTCACAGAAATTCGATCATGACCGTGCACACTATCGGTATTGTACATTTGAGCCTGACCAAATAGTATGGGTACGCTCACACAAACCAAATCAGAAATGGATCCAGGGCAAGTTAGTTAAACCAAAAGGTTTTAATACAGGGATTGTACAGATCTCTGGGAAGTTGTTCCTTGCTCATAACGATCAACTTCGCTCCTGTTTAGTTATTGATAATGATTCAACTATAGATGAAATTCCAACGAGTCTCATAATTGTAACGAACTGTTCCCCTACAGTGATGCTAACCAATACATAACCCCGAACTGTCATGCTAACCTAAATACCCTTTCCAAGTGTGACATTAACCAAGATTCTAGGTCATCTACCAATTAGCCATCCTGTATAGACGACAATTTAACCCTAAGTGATAACACAAGTGTAATTGATGAACCTAAGTGTATAGATAATTCCTTTTTTACTCCAGAAGTTAGTGGCTATTACTTGAAGAATTCTGTTCAAAGAAACCCTCCTAGAAATAGAAGAAAACCAAGCAAACTTGACTTATGAACTTAATGTTTTATTTCTTTTGAAAGGGAATATTATAATATCGTAATCGATGCATTTCTTGAATTTTGTAATATCGTAATCGTATGTTTTTCTTACCTAATTCCAATCTTGTAAAATCTGGCAATAATATGAACGTAGCTCGTAAATAAAGCATCTGTTGATATTTCTAATTTCCACTTAAATGTTAATTTGTGCTTTCTAGATACTCAATGAGTCATGCACGATTAATATATTACAGATTTTAGTTGCAAAACAAAACAAAAACCTGTGATTTGATTTCCAACTGTGTAGAGTGATAGAAGATCGGTTAATGCCCTTATTTTGGATGTATCTGTTCTTTAAGTCAAAGTTTAAGGATACATTTAGTTTGTTAAAAATAGACAAGATCACCAGGGGAAAAATTGATAAATACACCAGCTATTAATAGCAGCAATAGGGTTTTTAAGGGGAAAAAACTATTTTAAACTAAACTTTATTCAATATCTTAGCAAATCGGGAACTGGTTTTTCGATAATAAGGTAAAACAATCAAACTGTAAAAGTTTGATTTGGAGAGTGTGATGGATTGCGAGCTTAAAATTCTGTTGGTGGAATCAATAATATTAGAGGGAAAATCACAGTATACAGTGATAGCTTTAATGTAAATCAGCTCATCATTGAGGAAATAACTAGCTGAACAAATTTTAGAAGCATCAGAAGGGGTAATTAGATGTGCGATTATGAAGGAAGAGTGAAACCCCTAGTGGATTTCAATTAACAGTAGCAGGAAATTTATCAGAATTACGAGAAGAAAGGTAAACACTGTTAATAAGTAAATTGTATGCAAAGATCTATAGAATTCATAATATTGAGAACATGATCAATGTTCTCTATCAATGTGAGTTACCGACAATGTCAACCTTCATCTATCAAAAAGTACCTCAACATTGAATCTAATTAGCATACCACAACGCTCTCCCACCTGAATTTTATCGTGGATAGAATTCGATGAACGGATACCAATAGTTGCCACATTTGTGAAAGACCGGGAAAGCTGTATTGAGTTTACTGGATTTTGAGAGCTTGGTAGTGAAAGCTGTATTAAGTTCACGGTTGTGTGTATGGTTTCTCCTGTGTTGCTACGATGTCAACCTTCATCTAACAAAAGGTACCTCAAGATTAAATCGAGTTAGTCTGCCTTATATACTTGTAAATTAATGTTTAATAGTTGTAGTAGTAGTGATATTACAGTGGACATATCGTCTATAAAAAAAGAAGCTTTAATAAATCAAAGAGTTTCACTTTGAAATAGTGCATAAACAGAGATTTAAGAAGAAGCTGAGAGAATTGCCTATAGCTAAGCCATCAATCATTCAGGGTTCCCACTCTATGATGAGATTGAAATTCAAGGACTTTCCAGGACTTTTCAAGGACCTCAACAAACTTTTCAAGGACCTTAATCTAAGACCAATTTTAAAAATTATTCTCTTCTATTTTACTAGAAGCGACAATGCTTGTTGTGGCAATAATTAATT
>NC_092208.1:87341663-87345897 GCF_043381705.1 Parasteatoda tepidariorum
TTTTTTGCGGACTGTACAGTCAACAATCAGCAAAGAAAAAAAAAAGAAAATATATTGGGTCATTTTTATAGCTTTCGAACGGCTGGTCGGATCTTCATTCTTGAAAATACTTTGGCAATATTTCAAATAAATCTCTTAAATGTGTTACAGAGAATGACTAAGTCAAGAGTATGTCGACTTTCACCGTGAATGTCAACAATCACATAGCCGCTTTTGGTGAATGTCCGACGTATTTGTTATATCCGATTTGATATTAATTTATTCGTTGATATTATTATATTTATTCTATATTTTAATATCTGCTGAGGATAGATAAGGAGAAACATCAGTGTTCGGAATACCGATTAAATTCATACTGGGCAGTGGCATTTGACCTTAAACATTGATGTAGGGTATACCGGACAAATGTGTACCATACGTGATCACCGTGTTCATATGTGATCATATGTGACCATAAGCAACAACATGATTGTCAACATTCACCGGCGGAAGTCAACAACCACCCATTTCAGTCATATGCATAAGAATTAACTGTAACTGTGGCGGAATATACTTATTTTGGCAAAAAAACGCACATTTTCTAAAAAAGGAAATTTTTTTTTGTCAAATTCGGACTTATCACTCTCGAAATAGGGTGGAGAAATAGGGTATGATTTTTTAATATAATTCGTCTAATATAGGGGGAGATTTCCGTATCGTAATCTATGGCAAAATAATCGACAAGTCTTGGCAATTTCCGGTCTGTGATCCGCGTGATACTAAAAAAAACATGCTTTCTCCAATAACATCTCCAAACCTCTTCTCACCTTTCAAGGCTAACTAATTTTTATGATATAGAATTAAATGCTAACTTATAAAAAATAAACTTTTTAAGAAGAAAAGGAATAATTATGGTTTCCGAAAAGGAATTGTTAGAGTGGGTTATCAAAGAAAAAGAATCCTATATACGAGGGTAGTTTTTTAAGGGCCGTTTGTTGTGTAGACTATTAGGTGACGCGTGCGCAGCAACAAGGGCCTGGGTCGAGTCCCGGCATTCTTAGAGAGCTGCTGTGTTCAGTGCGCGGGTGAGCTGTACAGTCATTTCTGTATCTTTAAAATGTTCAAATTTAACAAATCGTCCACCACGCACTCCTTTAATCGGCAAAAAACCTGTCTGCTGCATACATTCACTGGCAGATTTGTGAAGTAGCGAATTTCCCTGCCATGCTGACAGGGTATTTTGCTACTCTATGGCAATGACTCTCTCCACAGCTTAGATCTAAGCTTTATTGGACTCTTTTGGTTGGAAAGTTTTGGACCACCCCTCCATACTGCCCAGATCTTGCGCTGTGGGATTTTCATCTTATATCAAACATCAGTTTTGCAGCAAACACTACAACGATGCCGACTACATGAAAAGGNCAAGCTGTCATTCAGGCCAAAGGTGGCCCAACTCCTTATTAATAAAATATTTTCATTTTTTCACAGGTGTTCCTATTATTTTGTCCTATACCTGTATCCTTAGGCCATCGGTTCTCTCTTACTTTATGCTATGAAACCCTAACTGATCCAGAATCTATTGGCCGAACAAAAAAAGACCTAATAGCTACTTTGTGTTGAAGAAACCTTTTCGGAAAGACCGTTAAAACCTCTCCTAGTGACCGGGCAAACATCTGCACCAAATGCGAAAAAGGTCAAATAAGAAAACACAAAACAATATCTAAACAAAACAATTAAGTAGATTAAAATGTATTCGAGATATTTGTGCGAGGCTCTTACTTAGAGAGCTTTTTCTGAACATACAACATCATGTGGAAGTCTGAGTGCACTAAGGACGATGCTATCAATGATTTACTTATAGAGTAGAAAGTTAGAAAAAAAAAGTTAGGAAAAAACAAACATCTCCAATAACATCTTCAAACCTCTTCTTACCTTTCAAAGCTAACTAATTTTTATGATATAGAATTAAATGCAAACTTATAAAAAATAAACTTTTTAAGATGAAAAGGAATAATTATGGTTTCCGAAAAGGAATTGTTAGAGTGGGCTATCAAAGAAAAAGAATCCTATATACGAGGGTAGTTTTTTAAGGGCCGTTTGTTGTGTAGACTATTAGGTGACGCGTGCGCAGCAACAAGGGCCTGGGTCGAGTCCCGGCATTCCTAGAGAGCTGCTGTGCTCAGTTAAAGCTGTGCAGGTGAGCTGTACTGTCATTTCTGTGTCTCTAAAATGTTCAAATTTAACAAATCGTCCACCACGCACGCCTTTAATCGGCAAAAAACCTGTCTGCTGCGCTGCATACATTCACTGGCAGATTTGTGAAATAGCGAATTTCCCTGCCATGCTGACAGGGAATTTTGCTACTCTATGGCAATGACTCTCTCCACAGTTCAGATCTAAGCTTTATTGGACTCTTTTGGTTGGGAAGTTTTGGACCACCCCTCCATACTGCCCAGATCTTGCGCTGTGGGATTTTCATCTTATATCAAACATCAGTTTTGCAGCAAACACTACAACGATGCCGACTACATGAAAAGGCCGTGACCTCTGGGTTAATGGAACAGGAGGCAAGTTTGTATGAAGAGGGTATTCTAAATTTAGTTGTGAGGTATGATAACCGTTTGAACAAACTTGGCAACTATGCTGGAAAAAAAAGAAGAAATGTATGTACAATCTGAAAATAAATTTGCTTCTTGAAAAAATTTTCCCGTTTGGGTTTTGTTTTCAAACTGCCCTTACTTAAAAAAATAAACAACCCTCTAACTGGTATTGATTATTTTATTTTGAATTGCAAGTTTTGATGAGAAATACTAATAGAATTTTTTTATAAGTATGCATTTTTTTCCTAATTTTTACAATAATTCCTTGATTTAAAAGATATTACAAGTTAAAAAAAAGTCTAGTCTAAGTCTAAAGCATCACAGGGGGTCTCGGACCCCCTGTGATGCTTCCATGGAACCCTAGGGTTCCACAGAACATATTTTTTGAGGCCTTGTTTCAGACTGATTAGAAAATATATTTATTATTCAATTAGAATAATTTATTCCAGACAGTTTTATTTTCTGATCAGATTACTGATCTTATTAAATAAAACAAATTTTTTTCTTGTTCAACTAATTCTCTGAATAAATATACTTTTTGTCCCCACGAATTTGGATTTCTGACCACCTCCAAAACATAGCGAGGAGGGGTGCGGGGTAGCCGCAATCTGCGAAATATGTTCCCTGGTCAGGAGAGCGCTCCATAGTTTTGACACTTTAATGTTAATTTTACTTTTTGCGTATTCGCTATATCTCGAGAACTATTTAAGTGGATTGAAAATTTTTTGTACATAATTATAAAATTCATTTATCCAATGATAATTCAATCCACACCATAACTGTTGGTAAATATTTATTATTTTTTGTTATTTTATTTAATAATGGTCAAACAAATTTTGAATTGTAAGGCATAAAATTTCTGCATTTTTGTAAAGAATATAATTTTACATGACGAAATATAAAATTTGTGCCAAATCGGTCGAAAAGTACTTGAGAAATTGAATTTCAAGAAAGTCAGATATTTAAAATTCGTCTTTTCCACAACTATTCGACCGATTTCGCTCAAATTTTGTATTTTGCCATGTAAAATTATATTCTTCAAAATGATGCAAAAATTGCATATCTTACAATTAAAAAATTTTTCGAGCATTATTAAAAAAAACATTAATAAAATAATAAATATCTACTACATGGCTTTACCTTTGGATGAACGAATTTTAAAATTGTGAGCAAAACTTTTTGAATTTACTTAAAAAGTTTTCCAAATGTAGAGAAATACGCAAAAAGTCAAAATAACATTAAAGGTTCAAAACTTTGGAGTGATCTCCTGACCAAATTATTGTGACCATATTTCCCTGATTAAGGTGACCCCCTTTATTTTGGGGGTCAGAAACTCGAATCGGACGAAAAAAAGGTATATTTATTCAGAGAATGCACGTTTTTGTATCTAACATCCTAACTTAAAATATCGTCTACATTTACTAATAGCATATTTGAGGTCACACCCTCCAGCTAATAAGAATGAGTCGTAGAACGTGAAGATCCGATCATTAGATTAAAAGTTTTTCAAGGTGGTCCGTTTTTTATTGTGTGCATTGTACTTGTCACTTTGCGCCTGTCTTGTTACAAACGTGTTAGTTAGCAATACATGCAGAATTTCAAAATATCTAAATGAAGAATCTATATATATATAGAGGCACAGCAGCGGCAGGAAG
>NC_092208.1:87346701-87355758 GCF_043381705.1 Parasteatoda tepidariorum
TTTTTTTAAGGTTAAGTGCCACTGCCCGGTATACCCTACACTGATGTTTTTTTAAGGTTAAGTGCCACTGCCCGGTATACATTTGCCCGGTATTCCCTACACTGATGTTTGTTTAAGGTTAAGTGCCACTGCCCGGTATACATTTGCTCGGCATACCCTACACTGATGCTTTTTTAAGGTTAAGTGCCACTGCCCGGTATACCCTTCACAGATGTTTTTTTAAGGTCAAGTGCCATTGCCCGGTATATATTTGCCCGATACTTGGTGTATACCGGGCAGTGGCACTTTACCTTAAAAAAGCATCAGTGTAGGGTATGCCGGGCAAATAAATTCCGGGCAAATGTAAATGTTTGGCCCGATACTGCAAACACTGATGTTTCTTCTGATCTATCGTCAGTAAGTATTAAAATATCAAACAACTGTAATTGTATCCACGAATAAATTCATATCAAATCGAATGTAACAAATATTTCGGACATTCATCAAAGCGACCATGTGATTGTTGACATTCACCGGTGAAAATCAGAAGTAAGGGTTTTTAGCAAATATTTCGAACATTCAGACAAATGACCTATGACCTCAGCACCAGCTGATCCTTTTATAGCCGTCGTTGAAAAGCCGACTGACCTCACGATAACGTTCAACTCCATTGCCTCGAAATTTTGAACCCAATCTAGAAGACATGGGAACTCATGGATCAAGTATTGGTAGAAATTTACCTTCGTGTGGGAGTTTTTGATTAAACTAACACGCATTTGCTTTACATGGAGAGGAAAATCATTAAAAACTCGAGCGGTTAGCCTGATATCACGGGGATTTTAACCCATGATTCAGTTACAATTGCAGATATTTTTTTCTCAGCACTGTGGTAGGTGCAAGTCGGGGGCGGAATTCGTACCGAGAAGTCATCGCAGCTGGGATTCGAACTCGGTTCACCACATTGGAAAGCAAATGCTTTATCCCCTGAGCCATCACGGCTCCCGGCTGATTGCTTATAATAAAGATGTCGTGTAAATTGAGTAGATAGCAGATGTAATAAGTTGAGATAAGTTTCTCCACTTATACAACTCCGTATCGCTCATCGAATTTATTGAAATATAATTCTCTCTCTTCTACATCTTTTTCTTAATTTAGATTTATTATTTCTTTATGTTTTTTATTNTTTGGAAAAGTTCAACGACTATTTCAATCGTCTTATTTTTGATTTCAATCATTTCAAATTAATAGGTCTTTGCGTACAAGAAATAGAATTTAAAGAACAGATGCTAATGTAAACAAATGTCACGTTTCAACAACCAATCAGGATCGAGATAACCAGACTACGTCACTTGCAGGTATCACACTAACAGTGGGAAGAAAAATTGTTGTTTTAGCATGAATGCTTGAAAATGAGCTATAATCACGTGATATCAGATAACTTTAGATATACTAATTTGATGGTTGATTGTGGTAGTCCGTCTACACTAGCACGATTGCGTTGATAAGTCATGGCATAACGAGTAAAAAATAATTTAGCATCACAGAACACGCAATAAATAATTTTTTTGATTAGAGCTATAAGCAATCAATACATCAATGATGTTAGCTTTAAAATAGTTCACGAAACTAAATTGTCTATCTTACAATTCGTAACAATGGCTTTTGTTGAATCAATGAGAAAATTCAATTTTCAATGAGCTCTGAATTAAAAAATCGAAAATTGGGATTCGTACTTTGCTTTCAATGGAACCTGTAAGTGCCGTAGTATGGGTATCTCGAATCTTATTGTTTGTTGCAGCGTGGTATTTGCTTACGTTAACAACTGTTCTTTCCACTCTATTTCGAGCAAACCAAGCCCGTCATGTATCAATTCTCCAATGGGGCACATTCTAAATTCTTTCCAAAAGATTTAAATTCTGCCTCACTATATATTTTCAAGGAGACTTAACACAAAGACAGGCACGAAACCATGTGTAACATAAACAAACTAATTATGCATCGAAGCTTCCAGGTACACAAAATTAAAATGCATCATGGTTACAATAAAAGACATAAGCAAATAATACATCTAAGTTAGGTAAAAGAAGTAGACGAGAAAGAATTATATATTTCAACTAAGTGCGATACGGCTCCAACTTATCATTAATTAACATTCTTTATTAATTTTTAATTATCATTAATAACATTAGAGCAACTTAGCTCAACCTTAATACTCCATTTTGCCGATAAAGATTAGTTAGCGCTGACGTCATAGATCACATGTGTGGGAATGGGAGATCTTCTTCTTGAAGTGCAAGTACCCAATTGCGCTCATTTAGTTGCAAGTTGAATGTCGTATTTTTTTTAGTTCCTGTGGTATAATCACAATTCAGTACATTTCTAGCATCTCCCGACTATTGGAATATCTAAAACTGAACTGGCGCTCTTTGCAGAAAGAGTTATATACATATTTATATCCAAAAAGAATTTCTTATCAATCCATATTTCTATTTCTACCACATTCAGACCATTCGGAATGTTTAAAACCGAATAAGTGAGTTATCTTAAATTATAAGTTAAATTAAAATTGTTTTCTACAGGATACAAACAAAATTTATCGCCAACAGAAATTCTGTTCACTTTCAGAAAAAATCTAGCAGATGTAATGAACCGGAAAAAAATATATATAAAAAGAATAAAATTTTAAAAATTACATTTTTCAAAAAAAATAAATAATAAAAATAATAAATGGAGAAAAAAATTTTTTTTGATGTGATCTAAAACAAAAAATGTTTTTGTCAAAAATATTATTTTTTCCTTATTAGGTCTATTTGAAATTATTTTTCCGAAGAGGAAGTATTGCCTAGTTTAATAAAATTTGATAATATGTCGTGCAAAACTAAGATGAATGGAATGCACAGTTACCAGAATGTTAAATAAAATCATAGATCTGTTCCCTGTCATTTTAAAACTAAATGTCAAGACCAGCTGGTGTCTTATTCTTATTATTCCAATTCATATGTATAACATATCAAACCACAGGTGTTTCTTCAGGAATTTAAACAGTAGAGTAGTTAAGTATAAATATATGGACTAAAATAAAATTCAGTCACATACTTATAAATCCTCTATTTCTTTCCTGCATAAGGTAAGTATCTATTGGTATCTAAACACTCAAGTAAGGATACAGTTTTTCATAATTATCAACCATGACTTTGGGTTCTGATGAAAATTATTCGGAGACGGGTAAAGCGTTGATGCGTATGACGAGGGAGATGAGCCTAGAAGAGCAAGGAAAGAATTGCAAAAAAATTGAAAAAGGTAAGAATTATCTGGACACGGCAGTTGGTTTAGCAGGCGTTGCATTAGGAGTCTTTGCCTTGTTTAGCATGCCACTGCTAATCGTGGTCTCCTCCGCTCTATTAGTTAATGTACTGATTGCCAAGGCTTTAGTAACAGACGAGAACATTGAGAGAGAATGTGCTGATCTCCCTTTTAAAGAGTTAGACGCAAAAATGAAAGCTAGACAAGAAGAAACAGATAGAAAAATTGCAGAACAAACTGAAATTTTGAAGGAAGTGAATAAAAAAGTGGGACAAACTCTCGACAAAATAGAAGATGTTAGAAAGGAAATGGGCGATAGCTTTCAGAGGGTATTGAATAAAATCGGGGATGTAGATGCCAGCAATCCAGTTTCCGAAATAAAAACTGCGATCGAATCCATTTCATTTGGGGAAGAGAACAAAAGGTTAGCGACTCCTGAGCGTTATGTTTATATCATCCAGCAAGAAGTAGCAACAAATTCAGATTCATCTCTTTACAATTACATCGGACTTCAAGGTAGTCTGTATAAGGCCATTTTTGCAGTGATTAACAAGAAGAATACCATCAAACCAAACATTGCCCTTCCCGGACTCAACATTGGAGTTACGACTTACGCATCGACCGTCATTACTCTCATTCAGCAACTACGTTACATGTCGGAATATGTTTACCAAAAGGGTGATTTGAAAAATTTCAACGACTATTTCAATCGTCTTATTTTTGATTTCAATCATTTCAAATTAATAGTTAATGGTTCCTCGAGAAAACCAGGTATAATCGACCAAGTTACTCAGATGTTAAACGACGCAAAAAGAAGTAAAAGCAAGCAAGATCTTGGCGAAGAATTGTTCGAAAATATTGGAACATACATAAACCAACTTAATCAATTAAAACAAAAGATTGCAGCACTTTCATTACCCGTACTCGAAACCACTCCTGATAAAAACATTGATATTGATTTCAACTCCAAAACTGGGTATCAACGCAGTAGTTCTAACTTTTTAGACTGGAAAAGAGGCACAAAGGTGAGTTACGCGGTGCAATTCGAAAAAGATGGTAAGTATTCTAAAGTTAGTGATTGGACTTCACCACAGGAAATAGTGGATATAGCCAATCCAGAAATTGTATTCAGGAAATCGGGCAATATGAATAGATTAGTTTTCCGAAAATTTGATAATGGTGATGCAGAATTGGCATACATCCTCCCTGGCTCAGAAGTAAAATTTAGAGACGTTCACAGGGATTTGTATAATTTAGCTTTTAAAAACTCCCTCAGCGAGTCTCAGGTTTCAAGTAACATGGATAGACTCATTAGATTGGGAGCGAATGTTAAGGCAGAGTTTGAGGGTAAACGAACCGTTATTCATGCGGCAGCTATTGCTGGACGATCTGTTATGCTAGGTAAGATATTGGCCAAAGACCGTTCCCTCATTAATAAACCAGATAAATTAGGCTTCACCCCTCTTCACTTAGCTGCTGAAAATAAAAGGACCGCTTTCGCGCGATGGCTAATTAACCGTGGAGCAAATGTTAATTTACAAGGACAGGAATATAAAGTGACTCCACTGCATCTGGCTGTGCGTTACCAAGCCGAAGAAATTGTAGAAGACCTGTTGAGAAACTCAAAAATTGACCCAAATTTAAAAGACATAGCCGGTCTCACTCCCTTGCACTATGCTTTAACTGATGAAATTTACAATAAAGAGCTTTTCCTTACACTAATGCGGAATGGAAAAACAAATTTAAATGCAAAGGATAACAATGGATTAGCAGTCGTGCATTATGCAACCATTCTCGATAGATGGGAAGAGGTAATTGATTTATCTACTCAGGACAACAGATTTGATATCTATGCAAAGGATAACCAACAAATGTTAGCTGTTCATTACGATGCTATGAAAGGAAACAAAGTGGAGCAATTAATATCTTCTATAATGCTTGATAAAAAAGCATCAAAGCTTAATGATGCAGCAGGCGAGAAACATTGGACTCCTTTACATTTTGCCGTATTTTTTAAGCAAACTGCTTGGGTGGAGTATCTGTTTGGGCAGCATAAAAGAGTGGTATCAAAGGTCAATGTAGATGCTAAAGATGTTGACAATCAGACTCCTTTGCACTTAGCTGCTGCGGCTGGATTGAAAGATATTGTTAAAATTCTTCTGGATAATGGAGCAAAAGTTTATGAAAAGACGAAGAAACAAAATACACCTCTTGATCTCGCTGTTATGCATAATAGAAAAGAAGTTATCGATGATTTGCTGACATTTGAAAAAAATCAAAAATTGAAAAATGGAAAGTCTGCTAAAGAAAATGATACTAAGGCGTGTCAATTAGCAAAGGGAGAGATGTTAAATCTACTGAAAAAGAAGAATCGTTGTGGCAATTTCCGCCGCTCGATTGAATCGAATTTTCAAAACTCTGCACGGGAATCCTCTCTTATGGGCATGTTTGAAAACAATAATTTAAGACCTTTGTTAAATTCGAATAAACCGAAAGAAAATTTGGAATTTAAAAACATTAAACCTCTAACACAAATGGATGTAAATGGCGCCTTGCTCTTACTGGATCTCTTTGTACGGAAAGTGACAAACGAAAAATACAATTCTGCAGTGATTGGTTCCGAATCGTTGTTAGATGCACGAGCTCGAGCTTTAAACATCACGGATAATTTGCAAAAGATCGTGGAAATGGCAGGAAATGATGGGGATCTTTTTGACATTCATTCGAAGATATACAAGGCTATTATGAGTGGAAATGATAACAAACTTGTAAAAGAAGTATGCACTTATTTAAACGAGTTCTCCACTTTGGAGCCACAGAAAGTTGAAAACTTTATTTCGGCAATGGTTGAAAATAAATCAGTCGGAATTTCCAAGAAAACAATTCAAGGTAACTATAAAAACTTAGTCAAGCAGGCCTGTTATAGCAATCACTATTAAATCCTTCCGTCTTTAAATGATGCCTAATTACAACGAAAATAGTCGATAACATAGAATTAATAATTTAGAAAGAAAATTAAACTTAATTATAGTTTGAGAATTACTTTTTTCGATTAAATAAAATTGGTTGAACGAATCATGAAGGTTAATTTTAAAAAACATTCACCGTGATAATTATATCCATATAAAATTTCCAATTTGTCTCTAAAAGTATTTAATTTGTGATTTCTTAAAAACCTATATGGAGGATTACATACAAATATACCAAATTAATTTAAACAGCAATTTTCTTCTCATATTATTCTTCTCATATTAGCGGTTGCTTTCATTGCTAAATAATTATCTGGTATGAATATATTCATATTTGTGAGAAATAACTATTTTTGAGGTAACTTAATTTAGATTTAATTTGAACTTCTTGGACAAATTAAATCTAAATAAAGACTTGAAACAATTTAAAGGGAAATACATATACGCACGACTTGGCGAAATCATAATTTATGCATGTTTTACAAAACAAAATAAGGTCTGAATATTTGTAGAAAATGAAATTTTATGAAAATAAAATTTTAAAATAAAATGTGTTTTCAAACTTTGAATAGTAATTAATAATGTAATGTAAATAACATTTGCTTACCTCGTTTTTGTATTATCATGAAATATGAAATATTTTTGTCAATTTTTATTAATCTAATTATAAATTTTTATTTCATTATTTTTGGTTCATTTTTATGAGTTTAATATTGTTTTTTTGGTGCTGTCATGCATTGTTTGTATTGTGTTGCGTAGAGCATGTTTTACATTACGTAGAATGAAATATGTACCTTTAATTTTTTTAAGGCAGTAATTTGAGTTTGAAATAACAATGGTGTAAAACTACCAAGAATGCAAAAAAAAAAAATTGTCTTTGAAATACAAAATATCAAATAAAGATATTTTTAAGAAAATGTTTCTTTAAAAAAATTACAAAAATGGTAACAATTTTTTATATTGCTGTAATATTTTTAAATACATATATAGCTGTTTCTTTTTTATGAATGGAATTACCCAATTTTTAAAATTAATTAGGATTTTATTTTCTATCTTCACATTCAAAGTATATTTTCGTTATATCTTTTATGTTGCTAAAATGTGTTTGCGAAATATTTTGAATATAACAATGCAAACAAAAAATAGCACATTACTACAAAAATAAAAATTTTACTTTTGTTGATAATTATATAGTTACTATCTGAATTGAATAAAAAAAACAAAGAACGAAAAGAATCAATAAATCAGTACTGAGAAACCTTGCGAAATCATGCTTAAAACTGAAAGGTATATACCGACGGAATGAACCAGGAAGAACCAGAACTTAAGGAGCCAGGAAGAACTTAGTGGAAGAACCAGGTAAGTGATATTTTTAGGGAAGTTGATTAATTTGAGAAAATAACATATAGTGGTTGTATCAATATAGGGTATGTTTAATGTAACAGAATTGTTTTTGCCTTCGCTTTAATCTTAATTGATCCACATTAGTTTTTAAAAGGCTTGCATGAGTTTTATTTCAAATTAGGCAGAGGTAAATAATAAGGCAAATAATTATTAGCCCCGATTTCTTATAAATTTATAATGAAATAGTTCTGATACCACTTTTTCGAATTATAATTACAACCTCTTTGAAAATGTCGCTTACCTTGTTTTTCCACTAAGCTCTTCAATTAATGAACTAAATTTCAATGCTTTTTAAATGTATTATTATATGTCACCCTTTCTGATGACTTTACGTTATAAAACTAAGGAAAACTCGTTTTTCGTAGTCATCCTTACAGAATAAATATTAACTGTATTTAGCATCACTTGACATGATGTTTGTTATTGCTTACGGTCCACTCATGATGGTCAAAATTTACCACTGACAATTTCTTCCGGAGCATATCCCTTTCTAGGGGGCAAAATTATCTATATAATACTTTATACCAATACTAGTATCCTTGATTCTTACGATACAACCCTTTATTTAAGTTTTGCGAGAAATACATTTATCAGTGGCAGCAAACTAAATCCTATTTTTTAAAAAAATTAGAATTCTTGTAGGAATTTGATAAAGACTTAGAAGCACGGCCACTTCTCAATCTGAACTTTAATTTGCAGTTTAAAATATTTATAAGTAGTGCGTAATAGTTCTTTTAATTCAATTCATTAAAATACTAATACACTATCTTTGCTATCACTGAAAAAATATTTTTTGAAATATGGGAAACCCCGTTGTAGAATTCTTATCAAAACTGAACCATTTACCATAATACCAGATGTGCATAGTACCAAACTAATTAAGTGCCAAGTGGGCAAGACAATTTTCTATGGTTCTTATGCCAACAGTGACCTTCCTCGAGCCTTGAGCCGTTTGAATGTCAAATTTCATCTCTTTCTGTTGGATGGTTTAGAAGTCTATCAAGGACACACACACATCCACGGACTGACATTAATTTTTACGTATATAGATTATTTGATGTATTTCTTATTTTGCTTGAAGACATTTAAGGCTTAATTTTTAAACATTTTTTAATCATTATTTTATTTTTTAAAAAAAGTAGTTTTTTTGTTTTTGTTTGCACTCAGAATTATACTATCAATAAATAAAATACTATAAAATTATTATTTTTTTTTTAGGTTATAAATATTTGGTTAGACAGACTATATTTGAGGGTGCCCCTTGATTCTCGCCAAGTTGTAATCGCGTTGATCGCCAAGCTGGGCGATGTTGTTTTATTTATGGGAACATTATTTTTTTTTTTTTTTTTTTTTTTTTTTTTTTTTTTTTTTTTTTTTTTTTTTTTTTTTTTTTTTTTTTTTT
>NC_092208.1:87357038-87360282 GCF_043381705.1 Parasteatoda tepidariorum
TAAAAATAGCATGATTAAATATTTTAAGTTAATAACATGATGATCTAGAACAATATTTAGTCCTCTCTCATGCTCTGTTTAAAAATATGTACAATGAGAAAAAAAGTTAAAAACTTTGATGACCGGAAAACTTTTTCAGAACCCTTCTACTAAATTCTTTGTTAAAAATGTTCAACACTTAATGGGATAGGACGTTGATAAGAGACCATCTTGAAATCATTTATACGTTTTGATCTTAGTAATATCAAACGCAAAATGATTTTGATAACTCTGAAGAACATCTAGAATTCTTCCATATGTTTTGAGGCTTCAAGAACATCAAAGATGAGTTATGCAAAATGACTTTGATGGCCTTAACGAACAGTTCGAATTCTTTCATGTGTTTTGATATGACAAGAACAGATGGGTGATGCAAAATGACTTTGATGGCCCTAAAGAACATTTCGAGTTCTTCCATATGTTTTGACGTTATAAGAATAGTTAAATGATACAAAATGACTTTGATGACCTTAAAGAATATTTCGAGCTTTTTTCTTATGTTTCGGATGTTACAGGAACAGATGGGTGATGCTAAATGACTTTGATAACCCTAAAGAACATTTCAAATTTTTTCGTATGTTTTGATGTTACAAGATTGGAGAAGTAATGCAAAATGTTAAATTTCAATAAAATGAAGAAAAAAAAGTGTTTTTTTTCGTAATTACTAGAAGATTTCAGTAATTAAATCAAACGTTTTTAGCATTTTAGATTTCTTAAGTACTATCAAGATCTACAATGAGTTCGTATTTCAATATAGAAGCTGGGAAATTTTTATGCTAGAAAGGACTGATCTTTCTGCCTAAAACAAATTTTTTTTTCTCGTAAAATCAACTACCATTGAAAACAGAATAATAGGTAATTTCAATAGGCAAAGATGTGTTGTAATTATTTTCCTGTTATTGTTATTCATTCAAATGTTATTCAGCAAGTTCTTCCATTTATATCTTTAGCTATTATAACAAATGATGTAATGGAATAATGTATATATATATGCTATATAAATAATATATACTATATAAATAATAAATGTATAATTTAACAGAGTAATATTGTCACAGAATAATGTAATTCCCTTCTGAAAACGAAAATTTGTACATACTGTTAATTTCCAAAAGTATTATTTATGTTTAAAATCAAATTAACGAATTTTTTTTTTTTTGAATACCATTTTTCGTCCTGTTTTACTACAATTTCTTTGTTTCAAATCCACTAGAAGGCTTAATCTGCTGGATTAACAATCAATGATTAATTAATTAATGCACCTTTTAATTTTCCAGTTTCGTAAAACTCTATAAATTCCTAATTTTAAAATATTGTCAAAAAAATAAAAGTGTATAATTTGATTACGCATGGATAGGTAATATTTATTGTATAATAGAAAATAAGCACTATAGACTATAATTTTGAAGACCTCCTAATTTTGAAAACTTAAAAAAATTGCATTGCTGGTTTTAAAATTTATTCGAATTAATAAAAGATGCATTATGCGATCATGTACTTGTTTTTTATATGAGACTAACAGATATTTTAGGAAAAATAATACTTCAAAATTTTGTTCCATTGCCTGTCTTAAGGAATGGAAAATATTTTGTTCACTAATTTACTTCTAATTGTAAAATGAATAATAGTATCAGCTGTAATTCATTGATTAAAATTCATAGTAATTTGTTGTAAATTTCTAATATTAAATAGACTAATAAAATGTTTGTAATAAAATGTTAAATGACTATGCTTGGAAAGTTATATTTACTGAATAATAGAACTATTACAGAGCTATCATTTATAATTTCGAAAACTTGAATTGCATTGTTGGTTTTAAAATTTTATCAAATTAATAAAAGATGTATTATGTGATCATGTACTTGTTTTGTTATATGAGACTTTCTGATATTTTAGGATAAACTAATATTTCAAAATTTGGTTTCTTTCCCTGACTTAAGGAATAGAAAACACTTTGCTCAGTAATTTATTTCTTATTTTAAAGTGATTAATAATATATATTGAAAATTAAGTGATTTAAATTTTTAAATATATGTTATAAATTTCTGTCATCAAATTGTCAAAAAAAAGTTTTACTCATTTCACTATTCTATCTCTAAAATATGAATGGTTTGAATCATCAACTGAGAAAACTCAATGGGAGCATTAATCAAAACACAGACATACAATCAATTGTAGCTGCTTTCTATATAAATACTGCATCCGGCTAACCATTAAATTTGGTCACTGCAATTGTCGAATGCCTTGTAGAGATTCAAAATTAAAAATAAATCTCGCTGAATATACTTAATTAGATTAATAACACTTTTTCTAAATAGTAAATCAAAATTGCATGCAGTTAGACTGAACTTATTTCAAGATAAATGGAGAGTTAAGCCATTTATGAATTAATGTAATGGAAGATCACGCTACTACTGTATCTCAAATGACGGTAAAAGTACCGGTAATTTGGATTTTTCATTCGTAAAATCCATTCTTTCCTCAAAATTAAATGTTGCAATAATATTTATTTAATTAGAGTGATTCAGTTAATTATTACTGTACAAATTACGGTAAATCAGATTTTTTTTAGCCTGTAAGATGTTCTGGAAAAAATGGATTTCACTTTTAAAAGAGCCGGCACTCTGAATGCCAGTAGCTTTTACCGTAATTGGATCCGGAATTTTACAGGGTATCCGTATCCGCATATAAGAGAGAAAAAGAATAAAAATTTACCACTATCATTTATTACTTCTTAGTTTTGAAAAGTATTAAAGCTAAAATTGATGGCGAGAACTTTATATATAGCAAAAAAGAAACTGTTTCTAAAGGTCGTCATTTAATCCCTACTCAAACAACGCTCAATATATACAGTCAACAATCAGCAAAGAAAAGAAAAAAAGGAAATAAAAAGGATCATTTTTATAACTTTTGAACGGCTGGTCGCATTTTCATTCTCTTAAAACTGTGTTACCGTGAATGACTAAATCAAGAGAATGTCGACTTTCACATAGTCGCTTTTGGTGAATGTCCGAAATATTTGTTATATCCGATTTGATATTCCGTTGATATCATTATATTTATTCTATATTTTAATATCAGCTGAGGATAGATTAGCAAAAACATCAGTGTTCGGAATACCGATTAAATGCACACTGGGCAGTGGCATTTGACCTTAAACATTAATGTAGGGTACGCCGGGCGCGTATTGACAAAACATACCGTA
>NC_092208.1:87360782-87396574 GCF_043381705.1 Parasteatoda tepidariorum
TTGGTTTCAAAAATACAACCCTATTATAAATGTTTTATCAGTATTCTGAGAAATACCATGAGAAAAAAAAAGTAGGCATAAGGCAAATAAAAATATATAGTCTTAAAAAATAATAACCCGCATAATTTCTACTAAAATTTTTATGTTTGTCTGTATTATTTTGTAAATTCACTTTGTCTGAGCTCAAGGGGGGGTTCAAACCCCTAACCCCCCCCCTTGCGTACGCCCCTGCAACTAACCATAAAACAATAGTTATCAAAATACTACTAGCGAAACTCAAAATCTCCAATGGCGCCAACAACATTTTTTAATAAAAATTCATCTTTTCCCTTCAGTTTCTTGGAATTATTTACTGAAATCTGTTTATGTGTACTATTTTATAGTTAATAAATAAATAAGTTTATGTGCACTATTTTAAAGTTATTAAGTAACCATGTCTTATCATTTTAAAGTTATTAATTAAATATGCTTAATCTTATTTTAAATTTATTAATTAAATGTTTATGATTACCAGTTTAAAAATAAAACTGATATTTGCAGTATTTTAAAGCTATATGACACACAAAAATCACAATTCTCAAAGTAACAAAGGGAGTAAAACAATAGATAAAAATTTAATAGTATAAATACATCAGTATAGATAAAAATACAGACTTATAATATACATATATTTTTCATAATTTTACAATGTGCATAAAATAAACTATTAGTGTCAGTTCTTCAAAATTACTGTAAATTATCATTATATGATATATTTGTATAATGTAATTTTAATAAAATAAGTGTAAATAAAAATTCATACACAATCATTAGCGCAATAAAATTCAAATGTATTTTTGCACAGAAAAATACATAGATTTCATAACACATATGAAACATTCAATTAGTCACAGAAAAAAAGATTTCTTTTCCAAGTATTTTAAAAATACCCGAGCAAAGATAAAACTTACAGCACATTAATTACAGATAAAATATAATAATAAAACTAAGTCTCAGAAAAAGGACATCACAGTGAAAAGAATTTGCAGTATTTTTGAGGGAAATTTATAATTGTATATATAAATTTCTGTGGAAAATAATTCTGTGTGACAATAATTGTGGGACAACTTAACTTAAAGTAATGAAATTTATTTAACAAATAGTTGCTACTAGAAGAAAGGGAAAAAAATAATTGAAATCCTGAACAAAATGTGAAAAATATTTAATAAAATAATTGATACTGACTACAGTGACAACACCACTTTATTGGTGGCTTTTATCATCTTATTTGCAATCAGAAAGAAGTAATAAATTATATTGATTATTAAAAATGATGATGAACTTTGATGAAAATACTGTGTATTTTATTTGTAAAAAACATTACTTAAAATTAAGATATTGCACAAAAATATAATATTTTAAGAAGAAAAAAAAATGACATTTTTTTTATTGGTGAAAAAATGAATATGATGGATTAAAAACAAATTTATTTAATTATTTGAGACTTTCAAAAACATTTTATCCACTCTTTTAGATTCTAAGCTCGAAACAGCATTATTATCAATAAATTCCTTTTCTTTTTAAAGAAAAGTGTTTAATTTTAAGTTTTCCAAATAGTTCAATATATTTATGCATATATAAAGAAAATATTTACTTCAGGATATTTCACAAATAAGTTTCTACTGATGTTAAAACAACAAAAAACACAGCGAGAGATATATTCATTACTGTTATAATAATGAATAGCATGAGAATTTTGTTAACACACATTGGGTAATAAATAAAAAAGATCAGAGAACGTTCATCTAAAATATATGAAGGTAATAACGCATCATTCAAGGAAGGAGTTGCCGTTTGGTGTGATATCCTATAAGAAATTATAACATACATTTAAAATAAATAATAAGTTATAACATAATTTTATAAATAAAGTGTATAAAGCTTTCTTTATTATTTAGCAAACTGATCAAATGATTGTCCTCTACTTTGAATGTCGGGATGCATTCAAAATAAGGTTTTGCTGTGAAAAAAAGCCTAACTGAAAACATTTTCTAAAAAAAAATATTTTTAGCATATGAAATCTGTGAAGAATTTTTTACAAAAATGATTATCAATCTTATTATAATCAATAATCTTAAAGTGTGATGTAATAACTTATTGAAGTATGTAAATGTGTCGAAAGATTAGTTCAGTAACAAGGTTGTTTTTATTGAGTCCTTTTTTATGTATATATAATTAGATATGTGTTAAAAATAATAGTGTTTATAAGACCCCAAATAATCTGAATCGTAGTTTAAATAATTCATTTCTTTAGCAACTCAGAGAAAAAAAATACACTGGTAGAAATTCCTCACTTGCTTAGAGAGCATAATTTGAGTTTCTATCTGATTCATCCTTTACATTTCAATGACAAATTCTATTGACACCAAAGCTTATAAAAAAGCTTTACATTCCTTATTACACTATTAGACTTTTTTTTATTTGACACAGTAACTGGCACAATTAACCCTAAAAAATTTATGATTTTCGAATATTCTGCTTAAAAGGAAACATGCATTTCTTTGATAATTTTTTTTTCCAAATACATCATCAATTTAATTTGAAATATAAAAAAAATTTTACAAAGAAAAATATAGGAATTTATCAAATAATTATATTTATGACAAAAGTATATACTTAAAAAACAAATATATAAAGTAATAACGAAAGAACAGCTACCTGATATTTTAACTGCTAGTTAAGTTTCAAGAGAACAGCCAGAAAATTTACAACATCTTGGAAATTTAAAAATGTTTTAGAAATTGTTGTTACTATAGCACCAGGTAAAGAGGATGACACATTCACTATATATCCATACTAAAATAATATAAAATACTCATTCAATGAGTAACATCAATGCTTAGAAATGAGTATATATCACATAACAGGACATTTTCTTTGCGCTTTGAATTAGACTAATGGATTCTGTATAACAAAAAGCACTTTATTCATATATCAAGAGCTAAATGGTATATCACATGCTATTTTTGTAAAAGTAAATTAACTAAACATCTAGTAAATATTCAGATATCCCACTTTTTAACATCCTTGAAAACTTGGGAAGGTAGATAAGGTTTTCTTGGTCAAAAATGGTTGCCAAGTTAGTGATGTCAATGAAAGCACTTTTCTAATGTTTGTATGTTGTCACTGTGTATAGTTAAAATACATAAAGTTGCCAAGAGAAAATGTGGATTTTATGGTAAACAAAAAATAAGTACAAATTCATTAAACAAACAATCCAAAGAAACTGAAGCGGTAGGATATCACCCAATTAAAACTTCATTCGCATTTAAAATATACAAACAGGAAACAACAGTCAACACGTTTCAAGCACTCCGGAAATAAGCACCCACTTTTAAGATTTGTTAGGCTTGAATGTGAACAAACAAAAGTCATTTGACAAAAAAAAACTTAAAGTTACCAACAAAAAATGGAGAAATAAAGGTGAGAAAACAAAACTAGAAAAACCGCAATAGCCAAGAGAGGGGAAAAAAGAAAAATAGAACAAGAAACGTGGTCAGAAGGACCTTGACTACATTGGGCAAATAAAATCTTGTTTTAAAATTTAAACTTGAGGAGCACGATAGATATGTCTGCTATCAAGAATTTGAAAAATCCTCAATTGCTGAACATTGTTGGAATCTTGGGCATAAATTAAAATTTGACAATGCCAAAATTATTTCCTCCCAAGTCACATCAGCTCATCTTGACATCCTGGAATCTTGTTTTATTCAAATGAATACTGACTCCCTTGTTAACGACATCAGTTTCTCATGACCCCTCCACAGTGAGTGGAAATGCATTTAACCCAGATTTGCCACTCTAATTTTTCTTGTTCAGTTCTTCATATCCCCCCCCCCTCTCTCAGATAGGCTACTGTGGTATTTCTAGTTTTGCTTTCTCACCTTTACTTTTCTATTTTTTGTAGGCAAATTTACATTTTTATTTTAAATTACTTTTGTTTCTTCGCATTCACGTCTGGCAAGTCTTGAAAATGAGTGACTATTTTTGAAGTGTCATTGAAACATGTCAATTGTTGTTTCCTGTTGGCCTATTTTTTAAGTGAATGAAGTATTAATCAAGTAATACAAATTCATTATTTTCAGCCAAAAATACACAAGAAACATATAATTTCATTTAAATTAGGACAGCACAATATGCAGCACATAGGATTAAATAAGATGATTTAAATAATGTCAACTCTGATTAGAAATAATAAATTGTCAGAACTATAAACTTGAATGAAAGGAAAAATAAGACTAAGATAATTTACTAGGTAATATTTAAAATTAAAAAAAAATTATTAATACGAAGTTGTTGGAAAAAAATAATAAAAATACATAAATAATCTGTGTATGGTTAAATCAATCTGTGTGAAGTTATATCAATGTAGGAACATTTTTTTAAAACTAAAAAATAATCTGTGATAATTAAAATTAAATCAATGTATTTTTTAAAACGAAAATGCAATAATAATTAAAACCCAATATATAAGCATAGATTAAAATTTAATTATAGGAATATAATTATAGGAATTGTTCAGACAATTGCAGTAGGGCTAAAAAAGACCTTTAAAAAAAGTCATTGGGTCTAAAATAAAAAAATTTTTTTATTACCAACACAATGTTAATTGCACACAAGTATAAAATTTTTATATATTTTTTTATACCATATAAGTTGAAATAAATTTGAAATAGGAATTTTAAACTCTGAGACAGTCATCACATGTTTGGATAAAAATAAAATGAAGACTACTTACTAAATTTGTATGATAAACTTGGACTATAAAACTTTTAATTTTTAACCTCATCATTTGCATTTTTAATAATGAATGCTTGTACAGTCTTTCCTTCATCCTATTCTTTAACAGCTCTGTTCTTTTCCAAACAGGTTCTTTGCCTCGATCACCAAAAAGTTTTTCAGGTCCTGTAAACAAACAATATTTTATTTACTTCCATACTATTTCATTTCTAGGCCCATAAAAACTTATTACCACTACGCTTATACTACAATAAATTAAGCATCACTGTCATAAATAATAGTTTTGTGCACTATGTAAACATACTAGTACCATATAAACTATAATTTATCATTAATTAAATCACACAGAATTTGTAATGACTACATTTCCTAAAAGTTTATCAATCATTCATTCTCGGCAGGTTTTAGAAAGTAGACGCTATTACATGATTTCACAGTAAATACAGTAGAATCTAAATAATTATACTGTGCAAAAAATTTTAGTAAATAAAGAAAACTATTCTTATCGTAGTATGGAAGTCATTGTTGGGTAGGACGGGACATTGGGTATATGTTTCCTTTAATATTTCTGACAAATAAAAACATTTTTCCTGAATTATAGATTTAAATTCCTTAAAGATCCAAGATAGAGATTAATATATATTCTTCTGCAGGTATTTAGCAAATAAAATAAATAATTTCTCTGATGTGAAAAATTCTAGAGAACAATTGTGATTGATTAATTTATTTAATTTCATCCCCCTCAAATACTTGGCCCTAGTGACATCTATGATTTTTATTAACCTCAGCAGCCTAGCCTGAATGGCAAGTTCATCTTCTATAACTTAGATGGTGGTTATATTCTCCATTAAATAAACATGCATATCGATCAAACAATTTCTGCGGAAATAAGACAGCATTTTTAAAAAATGTAACAAGGAAAAAATTTCAATTATGATAATGTATAGATATTTAATTAGTGCTTCATTAAATTTTGGTAATAAATAAAGAGAATTATATTTTTCTGCAACAAGGCTTAAACAAGTGTAATATGCAAAATTTAATTTTATACAATCAATATTCAAAAGAAAAATAATTATGAACAAACAATGCTCTTAACTATAAAAATATACCCGGGCCCGCACTAATAATTTGCCACCTCGCCAAATGGGATAAAATCTTAAATTTGGCAAATAAATTGTGTTTTGGCAAAAGCATTAGCGAATAATTTTGTTCCACTGGAAAGAAAATGTATAATAAAATATTTTTAAGATTTGCATTTGGCGAAGATTTTCGAAAATTGAAGACTTTTGATAGTTGGCTAACTTACTGGCTAATAATTTGAAATCCTTAATGCAGGCCCTGCAAACTAATTTTTAATAACTAAATATCAATTCTAAGTTAGTAAATTGCATAGGACTAGAACTGCTTTAAAAAATCAAAATAAAGCCAAACCTCTTTAATGACCACCTCTAAACAACAGCAACCTCTGAAAAAATGATCATATGTTTATGGAACCATGCTCTTTCCATAGGATTGGGGGAAAAACCTCTGATTGGTGGAGGCCATACCATTACTGCTACAATTTTTATTTTAGAATGTAACTTTAGTCAACTTTTTTTCATTTTGAAATATATTTCAAAATGTTGTTGATTCAGTAAATATTGACATAAACTTCGTTTTGTCTCTTACATATAAAACACAGAAGAGGTATGATGTCAATATTGATCACTGAAATGGAATTCGCGAATAATTCTGATGTTCTGGAAAATTTTTATGACTTTTATAATTTTGCTGCCAATAAACATAGTGGAGGACAGAACACTATCATGAAGTCAATGGTTGGAACAAGAGATAAAATCACTGAAATATCTATTTTTGTCGTAGTTTGTAATGCAATAAATAAAAATACAGTAGTTTGAAAAGATTTCTGGAATTTGCTTTTAGTAATTTCAGTAAAGAAATAAAGTTCAAATGCAATTAAATACAATTGGTGCAAATCGTATGCAAGTCCATCAGCAGATCCAATGAGAATGTCTCCATGGCTGAGCGTTTTAAATTTTATTTAGTGATTATAAATTATAGCTAATTTATTAATTCGCCTGTAAGGTATCTATACTCTCAAAGTTAATGCTTAGTTATGATCCAAAAAAAAAGAAGAAAGCAATGGATATTATTTTAATGAAGAGGAACATGAAATGAAAGAGGAACATGAAATGAAAGAACTTGAAACACTTAACTAAGTAAAAAATAGTTAAAACTTTTCTAGCATTTCTTGAATCAAATGTCCATTGCCAAAAAAGGCATAAAAAGTAAAAGATTGAAAGAAAAATTTGATCATGTAAACGTGAAAAAATATTTTTAAATAATTTTTCATGTTTAAATAAGCCAATTTCTTATACAAAACAAATATACAAATATTTTATAAATTTTTTCTACCAAGGTCTAGTTTCTTCTTGAACATGAGTGTGAATTGAATCCTCTAGAGAAATTTATCTCCTAAAAATAGTCAAGTAGTAATCACCCCAAACTATATATACATAGTTCCTGGCAGAACAAATATTTTATCAAGATTTAAAAAAAAATTGCCAAGTATTTAATAGATTTTAAAAGCATATATATAAATAAACGTAAAACCAAATGTGCATGATTGAAATATTTATTGATTTATTGACAATAAAATATCAAATTATTTTACCTACAACTAATGCTAATTTATGATTTCAAAAGTTACATTCCATTATTAGCTGCATTCAGTTCCCCCTCCCTTGATTTTCCATTTGTTCAACAATATGAAATAAGACTTTAAAAAAGACACTGCTATCTTAAGAATATAAATATTTGATATTAAATAAAAATATTTTAAATTCAAATAAACAATTTTTTTTTAAAAATTGATTGATATCAAAAGATTTTTAAAAAAATCAAGTGATTTAAATGATGCCATGGGGCTGGTTAAATATTCAAAACTAAGGATTATTTTTTACAGAAATTAAACATTGAACTCCCTAACAATTCCAGGTCCTATAGAAACCTTGGCATTAGGTCAGAAATTTATATGACTACAAACAGTATTCTTACTTTCATCACCCAGAGGAGGCAAATAATAGTCAACATACATTTCCCCAGCCTCTAACGTAAAATCTAAAGCTAATTCACAGACTTCTCCATACGGTGATGCACGGAATTCAGCAAGTTTCTCTGAACTTTCATGTAGCAACTATAAACATAAAAAAAAAACAATAAAATTTTTTAAAAAGAATATTAGAACATAGCTTTGAAGTAAGATTTGTAAAATTAATTCATTTTCATGAGTCTTAATATCATTTAACTCATATCGTCAGGGCTCCAGTGGGGAAATTCCAGTACTTTTTAGTGAGGGGGAAATTTGTTCCAGAACTTTAATGAACATACTACTAATTTTCACAGAATAATCTTAACATTGCAAATTAAAAAAAAGTTTTAGTATAGATTGCACACAATACTAACAAATTGAAAGCTAACTCTGCTAATGTTTAGAAACAAATTGTATTGGATTACGACAATGGTCAGATTAGAGTTATCACTTTCTGCTCTGTTTCTACCGAATTAATCATAAAATACAAGTGATGCTCGTATCTTTTTCGGTAGATTACTGCTGATTTTCACAGGATTTTTAAAATTCCAAAACATTTAATAAGGATATTATGAAACGAGCCTCGAATTGTGCATTCAATTTTTGATGTACTTCATTCATGTGAATTTTATCAGAAATTCCAAGTTATTTTTAGTGAATTATTACAACACATTTCTACATGGTATTGAAAGTCCTGATATTTTGAAATCAATATTATTACTACACTCAAAGTTGAATCACATATTTAAATAACACAGGAAAAAAAAAATTCTTGAAATTTTTATATAGATTTTAAATACTACACTATATATATACATATATATATATATACAGTGTTTGTTCACATTGCTGATTTCAAATCTGCAATCCGTTTCTCTCTTTAAGGTACAACAATTTTTTTAAAAATATATTTGGTTTACATTTTGTCACATGTACAAGTTTAAAAACACTACATATAACAGGGGGATTAAAGATTAACATTATATGTGCGTAACAAAAACATTATATATAACAAAATTCTAGGGGAGTTAGGGCATATCAAAATTGCATATGAACCCTTGCCCAGAAATGGAGTTGCATGCCCCTAGAGGAGCTTTCCTATTATGAATTGCTTTGTCTGCTTCTGAACAAGTACTTTTATTTAATTAAATTATATCAATTTTATGCTTCGTTAAAAATAATTTTTGGGCAAAAATTACATTAAAATAAGTTCAATATTAACTATTTTATTGTAATTAAATGACTTGATGAAATTGTAACAACAATTTGATGATTTGGCAAAATTACCCAGCTAGTTGCCAAATCATTTAACTACTATGAAACACTTAATACTGAACTTATTTAAATGTAATTTTTGACAATGATTATAAGAAAATAAAAAATTTATAAGACAGTTTAATTAAATAAATGTACCTGTTTAGAAACACAAGAAGTAACAGCTTACAATAGGGAAGTGCCCCTAGCGGCACATAATGACATTTCCAATGCAATTTTAATATATTAAATAATATTATTAAAATAACAATAGTATAAGCTCAGTATAATAATTATTACTAAAATTACAAACCTTATTTGTGCCAACCTTTTTTATGATATCATACTTCCTTAAGCCACTCTCCACTGTATCTTCATATAGATCTTTAGTTTGCTTATAAATCTGTGTTGAAGATAATTAAACAATAAATATATGACATAAATAGTGAAACACTGGAATAATTGTAAAACAAGTTCGTATCCATTTAAAAATATTTATTGCTTCTAGTTCTGTATTATAAATGGGAGCATTTTTCTTTTCTTTTGTACAAAACAGCTTTTCCCAAACAATTTTCTCAGTTATAAAATGAAATCTCGATCGACAATCAAAAAATAAACTTTGTGACAAAGATACATTCAATCATTGAAAATTTCAAAGCTGAAATCAACTACCAATCAGTGCCAGATTACCCATTAGGCCAGACTAGGCCATGGCCTGGGGCCCCTTAAAACAAATTTTTTGAAAATAGATTTTAAAAAATTAAGAAAAACAATGATTTAAAAAAAAATAAAAAAATTTCAATGTATATATTAATAAAATACAATAATTTTTTTTACATAATGTAAATCATATTTATTTAATACGCATTTATTATTATTTATTTTAATTTTAAATATGCTTTCTTAAATGAAAAGAAGTATAAATACTTTTATATTTGAATAAATAAAAAATATACGAGAAAAAAATTTAATCTAAGGGCCCCAAAAATTTGAATGGTCTAGGGCCCCACGTACGCTTAATCCGGCACTGCTACCAGGAGAGGCTTTTTATTTTGAAGGTCATCCCAAAGAAGATCTAAAAACTTATGAGCACGGACTGACAAATCCTGGGAGCAAAGTCACCAGGTGACAAGAAAAATTATCTCGGCATCTAAGTTTTTTGACATATTATTCTGCTACTTATATTTAAATTATTATAAGCAAGAGGATTTATTAGGGGGAAAAAAGCTATTGCTTCTTCTATGCGGAAAATGGTACCAATCAATATAACATTTTAATGCTGATACTCAAAAGCAATGTTAATGTTTGATGTCCAATTTAAAATTTGCATCAAAGAAAACATTATTAATTAGCCTACTGTGTTTATTCCAAAGTCAATTTGTTTCAATAAATTATGAAAATTACTATTTAAAAGATTTATTTCCTTAAAATTTTTACTGATTTTGATTTTTTAATTTAATATTTAACTCCTTTACAGTGAAAAGACACAGATAGGAATAGTTCTCTAAAAATTGGCCAAGTATGCCAATTATAAGCTAGTTTTTAATTTTGCAGTAAATGAGATAAAGTCACAACTTTAGAAGCTGGCTCCAAAAATATTATGCTTTTTTTTCAGTCTTTGTGTATGTGAATTACATAATCATTAAATCTGAAATGAAAAATATTTTAAACAATTCCAGTTGATGATTTAGAGTGCTTGAATATTGGGTAGATTGTCAGTCTAGTTAAATAACAATTACGTTTGGACACCCTGCATTCCATTTAATTAGCCAATACCGCATAAAAGCAAATATTGCCCGCAAATAAATTTTGAAAAGTAGCCATATTTAGTTTAATTCTATGATTTAAAAAATTATTATATAACTTACACCAAACTCACTCAAAGAACTAAACGGAGGGTTCCCTACCTTTTTTGGATTACTTTTCACTTTCCAAGTCATGCTCTCTTACGAAGAAAAGAAAAAAAGAAACAATAACAAAGAAATAATTGATATTTTTTGGTCTATTTTATGTGTTTCAACACTTTTGTTAATACACTTTCACAATTGCACTGTGTCCTTCAGTTATTGAAAATTTAACTTAAGATTAATTCATTTATATTAGAAACTTTTATGTTAATATAGATCAGTGGTTCTTAATCTTTTTAAGTCGCGACCCAAATTTGAGAAATATGTTCATGTCGCGACCCCCCCAAAAAAAGTCAAAATTAGGCTGAGTAAGCCACAATGACTTCTTATAGGAGGTGTTGGTATTACTTATTATTTGGTGTATTACAAACTTTTTTGGTTCGACTCAGCGCGACCCAAGAAATATGTTTCGCGACCCATAGGTTAAGAGCCGCTGATATGATGAAAACAGTTCAAATGAAACTTTTATGTGTTAGCGTAAATGAATTTAACTTATTACTTTGAAGTTTAACTTAAATAATTAGAGTAACTTAAATAATTAGTTAACTTAAATAATTCTTATATTTTATAAGAAATATTAAATAAATGCTGCTGCTTATGAACGACCTACAATCCATTTAAGGCTGAATGAAAATATACATAAATCAAAATCTAATTGTATAATTATATTTCAAAAGTTAATGATAGGAAATTTGAAAATAATTGTATTTTGATAACAGCGCTAAGAATTATTAGACCTAAGAGAACATATAAATTATAGAAATAAATTAATTTAATGAAATAAAAAACTAATTTATAAAGAGTAAAAAGCAAAAGTAAACAAAAACTTATAGATTTACATTTTTTATTTGTGATTTATTCACATAATAAATTTCAGACCTTTTTTAAAAAAAATATGCATGTTATAATAAGGTTATAGAATAAATTCGCTTTTAAGATGAAATTTAAGGAGGCCATAAGGCCTCAAGAGCTTTTAATTCATACGAAGATAATGGCAAAATTGTTAAAATTCTAAAGCGGGTATTATATTATAATATTTTATTCTCATTGTTAAAAAGCGTTTTTTAAAATAAAATAACTGTTGTAATTACAAATATTATATGNTGAACTACAAAAATCGGATCTATCTGGAGGGCGGGTAAAAAATTCGGAAAATCTTATCTGCTGCGAGTAAAAGGGGAGAAAATAGCTATAAGTAAAAATGAGAGAGGATTGGTAGCTATGTAGTTTGAATTTTGTGTTTCTCTTTGAAAATAGGTGAGCTTTCTGAAAAAGCGGAATACCTATAAAAAAAAAGGTGAAATTTTTAGAAAAATCTGAATTTTTGATAAAAAAGCTGAAATTCAAGAGATAAAAGTGAAAAAAGCGGAAATCAGCTAAAAAGCGGAAAAATCTCATCCCTGTCTATAGTTTATGACACTTTGGAAACGTCTCAACAATCCTGAAATGCACATGAACTTGCGAGCACTTCCATAAGAACTATGCGTAGATGATGATTATTCTTTCTTTTATCTTAGATTATTAAAACATGTCAAATTATATACTATTATTAATATCTTTTTATTAATCACAATTAATGCACCAGAATGGATTTAGGTATGAGTTTTATATTTCATTCCCACTATTTACTTTCACTTTTCCTGTTTTATAGTTTAAAGCAAGTAAAGCATACAATGTTACTAATAAAACAAATATGGTAAGCAAATATTAGCCAAACGTAGAATCATATAATGGTGACATGGTAGTCCAGTGTTTAGAAAATCGACACTGCTCCACAGGGACCGGGGACCGATCTTCAATTTTACTAAGACCTACAGACTACATGGTTGGTTGCAGAGCACTGGAACAGGAATATGGAGAATATTTCCTTCCCCTTCAGATCTATGACTAAATTGTGGAAGTGACCTCATGACACTGCCATCTTTCCGGGAGGTTCTGACCTAAGACATACTGTCACCCTTGCAGTGTTCTTTTGTCAAAATGAAAGCCAACAAGGTCGTACACAAAATTTATAAGACTAAGCAATATCAACAAAACTAAGTAAATGTAAGTCTCAACTAAGCAACCAACTATCTTAACTAAGCATTATCAATGAAAAATAAATCTTTTATCAAAGTTAATTACCCTTTGCTGCTGATAAATAATGTAAGGTACAAATTCCTGTAATGTCTGAAAGCTCCAGCAAGCAATTACATCAGCTGATTTCACTATTCAAAAAATAACATTCTTTGTGTTAAAAATTATAAATAAATATTAACAGAACACATAAAATTAACTTTGTATAGTGTAAATAGTATAATTAGCAAGATAGAATCAGGCAGATAATTTATTCAAAAGAGTATCTCAGCTAATAATAATAATAAACAGCTTTTTTAAAAAATTCACTGAAATTATAAATTTTGCAGTTTTATGTACGGAGAAAAATTTTTAATATTAGGATGATATTGAAAATATATCCAAGGAATCTTATTTCACAACAATTACATGATATTTCAAAACGTCTGCCTTTTGACGCTATATAATGAATCAAAAAAGATATTGGAAAGAATTTTTGGCAAAATTTCTATTTAAGTGTTACTTAAAGGTAGGTACTCTTGGGAATATTTCCGAATTGTGATCTGACATGCCAACTACAATCGCCAAATTATTTTTTAACTGAAAAAAAATTTTTTTTTAATGTAGAGGCTTGCCTGGAAGTGGGTAAGAGTTATACCCCTTAAGTGGGCCCTTTTCTATGATGTTTTTTGTTAGTATCTTGCATAGTGCTGCCCGGAAGTTGGAAGACTTGGCAATTAATCTACCACAGATAACAATACGGAAATCTCCCAGCACTCTTCCCTTCTGTGACATTTTTGGGGATATTTCTAACTACAATTGCCATATAGATTTTTAAGTTTCAATTTAAGAAAAAAAAGTATGCAGATGTTTGCCTGTGAGTGACTACGAGTTATAATTTTCCAGGTGTTCTCTTGCTGTGATTTTTTTTTGTTCCTCACAGGCCCCTGCCCAAAAGTTGTTAAGACTTGGCGATTATTCTGCCACAGATCACAATACGGAAATCTCCCCATGTTTTTATTAACTTCTCGGAAAACAATGCACGGAAAGTCAGCATTTTGGCATAGATCACAATAGAGAAAAATTCCCTAGCATTTTATACATTCTCAATTATGCAATATATATTTGCACCAAGGGAAAATACTTACGCTGTTTTTGAAATCGATTGAAAACAGGTCTAGTGATAAAGTTAGCAACTTTTTCTGTTGTGTTCAAAGAAACCTTCAAAATATTGTTTGATAATTTAACACTATTGTAAGTTTCGGCAGCAATATTCCAGGCAAGGTATACAACAGGAATACTTGTTGATACCCGATGAATAAATTCACTCTTAGGTTCATTATTTGATTCCAAATCTTGAACCATTCTTAAATGACGCCGATACATGAATAAAAATTTTTTTAAAAGAAGAATTTTAAATATATTTTTAAAGATAAATATTAACTACCAAATACATGAATCTTGCAAGAAACACTGGTATTTTCCTTAAAACAATTTTTATCCTATAATTATATGAAATGAAATTTAAATTGACGTCATAATAAAACAACTTCCTTAAATGACATCAGGTTTTATCCTTTTTACTAAAAATTATCCAAATTATCACTTCGATAAAAACAAAAATATTCGTAGTTTCCAACTTTTCAGGTTTTTTCAACTTTCAAGTTTAATCAGTTATTTTATTAATCCTAAAATTTTATAACCTTTCACGAACTTTAAACTTATGATTTTGATTCCATTTGATTGGATACATTCGGCTTTTCCGAATCTCGCCAGTTGTTTTGGTTGCGAGATAGAGAGGGGGGGAGGGAACATTTGACATGTGTTAAAATAGAGAAAAGAAAAGGACACACTCGTGTTCTAATAGGTTCATTAACAACACACAGAAGTCTTTTTAAATACGTCCTGCCATCTAGTGAAGAACATAAAACATAAGAATTGATCGTTATTTATTATTTGAAACTGACCCTTTAAAAAAATTAAGTGTTTTTTTTTTTCACATTTCCACTGATCTTCTAGGTAACCTTTACATCTGGAGGATTGAATTAAATAAAATATCAAATAAAATTATCGAAAAAAAAGAAACGATCTGTCATCTTTAGTTAAGTTTTTATGTGATTAAGCTGCCATCTATCATCTACATTTAAGACTATGAAATCTCAACATGCATGAATATGTTTTCAAAAATATTTGAAAGATGTGCTATTCCTTTTTTCCATTCTTCTCTATTCTGCCGATTTATTCATATTTTCTCCCGTGTTATAGTTTATAATGTTTATTTATTGTAATCAATTTATGGGTTAAAAGTTATTGTTATAAATGGCAAGTAAAGACACAAAATCCCTTTTAAAGCAAGCCCGTGAAGCTATTAAGGAGAAAGATTTCAAATCTGCTTTAAAATTTTGCAAGGTAATTCATATTGTTACTTTGTTTTTATTTTCTAAAAAAATTATACTAAATAGCTATGATGATTTTTCAACTGCAAGTTTCTGATTCCTTTAATTTCTTCACTTTAATTTTGTGTCCAAATATGTTTACTATGCAGTATCCTCACTGCATTATTTCATGTCTACTGCATAAAAGACAGGATTGGACTTCGTGATCGGGTCTAAACCTGTAACTATATGTGAATTATTTTAAGTTTCATAATTGGTTTTTATACTCTGGTATATCATAGCTAAAAACTAAAATATAGAAAATGCCTTAATAAAATTAATTTTTGTTTCATTCCAAGTAAGGGGAGATACAATAAAAGAGCTCAAATAGCATATTTTCTTTATGGCAGCATACATGCTAGAAGGAAAGGAAAAAATTGCAATTTTTTTTTTTGTTCAGCATTATATTAAATGTTACTAGTTTATTAATTATTTTAAAAAAATTATATGTAAACCGATGTATGTTACAATATACTTTTGTCACTAATTTTCTGAAAATATGATGAATTAATAATTATTCAAGTAAAAAAAAGAGTGATTGCATGACACAGAATAACTGCTGTGATAGAATAATTGCCAAGTCAGGGCAACTTCTGGGCAGTGGCCCAGGATAACTTAAGGGAGTGATTTCTACATCCATACATGTGTCAACGAATTTGTCAAATTTTGGTGATGAACTACAATTATTTGGAATTTTAGTCAATTAAAAAAAAAAATTGGCACCCTGGTGGTGGTAGTTTGAGAAAACAGGTACCTATGCAAAAATATCTTATATGTTGCATTCATTTAACAGAATGTTTAATAATTTAAAGCTTTAATTTACATGGTAAGTAAAACGAAATTATACACATATTAATTCATCTTAAAATTGGGGCCTTATAATAAAATTTAATCCTTTAAGACTTATTCAGAGCAAGTGGCGGGCAGAGGCTTACGTGCCCCCTCCCATGCAAGATTAAGTGTGCCCTATTTTAGACTTACCAAGAAAAGAAAAAAAATATTTAAAACTATCATATGAAACATAAAAACTAATGATACAGAATAAAGCAAAATTAAATTATTCAAATGGCCAATCTTTTTTTTCTTTCTTATTGACTACATTAGCGACAAGAAAATTAACTGAGGCAATAAAAATTCTATTAAAAAATAAAAGACTTTAAAAAAGAAACATTTCAATAAAAATGAAATATATTTAATTATAGAATCTAAAAAAACATCAAACGTTGCTTCAAGTTTTTCCTTTTATTGCTGCTATAGTCTAAGAAGTTATCACAAATTAATCCCAGCCTATTTTTTTTTCTTATCCTCAAAGACGACGAGAGATCTACTATTTTCATCCTCTAGTTTTAATCTGCATATTAGAAAATAGTTAAATTTGTAGTAAATTTGTATTTTGATTTGAAATTTTCAATGGGAAAAAACTTAATCATAAAAAATCATTAAGATTTGCCTTTGACTGAGACTTTTGAAATTTGGCTAATACTTTTAATATTTGGCTCATTTACTGGCTAATAATTTGAAGTCCTTCTTGCGGGCCTGCTTACTTTTAATAACTTATAAGACTAACTGCCCAGTTAAATAGGAAAATTTAATCATATTTTAAGACTATATTTTGGTTAATTTGACTTTTTTAAAAGAAAAATTACCTTCCTATTTGAGTTTAAATTAAAGTGTCAACTGTTTTATAGGGTGAACCTTAAGTAAATCTTAATTTGCTACAAATAATCCAATTAACATTTTAGGTTGTTCTGCAGTCTGAAAAAGATAATTACAATGCTTGGGTTTTTGTGGGAGTGGCTGCTCAAGAGATAGATCAACCTGATCAATCAGTTGCTGCTTTCAAGAGGGCCATCGAAATATCTCCGAAGCAACCATTAGCTTGGCAGGTACATTGTTTCCTCCTTCTTTATTTGTGCTACAATAGAAAAATAATCTAAATTAAATGCAGTTTAGAATGCAACTCTCCATAAACTGCATTTACTTAACTATCTCTTCTAAATCAAAACAAGAATGTTTAAGTTTGTTTATTTATGTATTTATTTATTGAAAATCATAAATTCTATGATTTTTTGGGATTTTTCATGCATATTTTTGGATTTTAAACTAAAGGTATTTCAAAATTGTTTTGGTATTAATCAGTGATTTGTAAGGTTTTGGAAGCAGCAGGTTCTTATGCCCCAGAATTTCCAAATTTCTTGAGAAATTTTTTTCATAGTGAAAGCAGGTCCCTAATTAAAATAATATAAATCTCCCATTTAAGATATAGTGCATAAAAATGGAATATTTTATGATTACGAAAGCAATGTGATTAGTAGACAATGGGCATACACTAAAAAAAGGGACAAAATATGCTCCAAAACACTTCAAAATATGCACTTAAAACTAGAAATATGCATTTAAAATCGTTCAAGCTTATTTAAGTACTACTACTTACCTTTCCTAGCAAAACCAGGTTTTTTGTTAATCTGAGCAGAATCAAAATTTCTTACCAGAATTTGCATAATTTTAACTTGAAAAATAGCCTAAAATGGCACCATGATAAGAAAAAATTATTGCATTCTAAGGAAGGTTGTAGCCTTAATATTTGAATAAAATAATTCCTGTTCTATTAAAATAAAATTTGCTTTTTTTGCCTCTCAAAACTCATTTAATTCTTTAAATATTTTTTCTTTATTTCTTTTCATAGCATTATTTCTTCAATTCGCCACACAGCCAAAAATTTATTTGTAAAATAGGGTACCTTTTGAAAACTCAAAATGTATCACATGTACTCTCTACTTTCTTTCTTTTTTTAGGGGCTCTGCAGCTTTTATGAAAAGAATGAATCTCCAGAAAATATTCCGAAACTTGTATCTGTTTATAAGGAATTATTAGAGTTATCTTCTCCGTAAGTCATGTTTTGAAAATATGTTTTTAATGTATCTGTAACTGGCAAATTGCAGATACATTTAAAACACTATTACATATTTGTCGGACTATTATATATAAATTATTATAATGGGAGGGATACTTTGATTGCGGTTTAGATACTATTCTGTTTTGTAGGGCTAAAATTGCCGCACTTCAGTAGAAAGTCCAAAATCCAGAAGACTTTTAGACTTCTGGAAAATACATTTTTCCAGATAATAAATCTTTTAAGTAAACATCACAACCTACGCAGGGCCCGTGCTAAGGATTTCAAATTATTATTCAGTAAATTAGCTAAATATCAGAAGTTTTAGCCAATTTTCGAAAGTCTTCACCAAATGCAAATCTTAACAATTTTTTTATGATTATTATTTTTTCCCATATGAAACTATTTTACTGTTGTTTGTTTCAGACTTGCATTATTTAAATCAGTACTGATTGGTTATGCAGCGGATCTACCGAAAATTACTGTAATCGAATAAAAAATACTGTTGTTGTTTTTTTTTAGAAAAATTCATGTCTACATTATTTTGAGAATCGAGTTAAATTTATTTTTTCTTTCCTGATAAAAAAATTATTTGCCAAATTTACGATTTTATCGTTTTTAGCGAGGTCGTGAAAGCTTTGCTCAGGCCCTGATTCAGTGTTCTCTCCTATCTTTTATCTGATAGTTTTCTACTTAACATTACAGTTGTTTATATGTAAGTTTATTCATCATATCATTGTCACCTACTCATATTTTATTCTTATTTTAGGGATAAAAAGTTAGATATTTTTGACAAGTTAATCCCTCTTTTAAGAAAGCTGAATGATAAAGAAAAGGTATTTTTCCTTTCATTTTTCTCTATTTACAGTTAACAATGAAAAAAAAGTTCTTTTCATTTAATGTTTAGATACTTTGTTTAGAATTTCACCCAAGATGTACTAATTAGGGTACCACACTGGGCAGGCCACTAAGAGCTATTTTAACAATTTTCCTAACTTAAATAAATTTTAACTTAATATTGCCAACTAAATTTTTTGTATTCAGTTTGGAAATTAGTTTACCTTTTGCTTCAGTTATAAACCTGAAAGTTCCCAAAACCTTAACCCTTTTTAGACCAAGGATAGAAATTGTATAAAATGTGGTATTTTTTTCCTTGAAGTATGTTTAAATCACAATCATTAAGACAAAAAATAAGTTTCGTGTTTAAAAAGTAATATTTTATTTAAGGAAGAAAATGGTGCATATACGCAACCATTGGCCAGATCAATAAACAATTTGTTTAGTTCAACTGTTATATTTAATAGAAACATTTCGAATGCAAATGGGCTTTGCATTTGATGCATAAATAAATCATGTGGTTTTTGTGCACTTTGCTGGCTTTTTTTTATCGTGCTCACTTATTGCATGTCCAATTCTATCAGTCTGTACTTTTTTTGGTAGAGCTGCGGATGATGAGCAACCTTTGTTAGGATGGGTACCTTGTAATGTTTGTTCACCAGATGGATTGTTCTTTTATTCAGATTTTGATAGGGCAATTGCTGTATTAGATCTAAAGTCTATAAATGATATTTTTGAGCTAGTTGAAATACTATGTAGCTTCCAGAAATTTACTGTAATCCTATCAATGATGTTTGTAAATATTGGCCACCACCATTTCTTACCTTTTATTTTGATGCGGTATTTAGCTATGGCATTGTCATATAGGTCTGCACCTCCCATATGCTTATTGTAATCCTAAATAACCTTAAGTTGTGGGATCACAACTTCTTTCTTTGCGACTGTATCGTTTGGCAAAACGGTATCGTTATTAGTAACAATTGTTACCACAGCACAACTTAAGGAATTGAAATTAATAAATACAAAAATTGACGTGTGTTTTTTTAATAAAGACACATTTTGCAAAGTAGCACATATTTTAACAGAAAAATTTTGTCAGAATTTTTTATAGTAAAAATTTCTCCCGAGCTAGTAACCCGAATTTCCCCCTAATCCTTGTGTGTGGGATCAGACATATTCTGTTCTGCATATAAATAATATAACATCAAATGATGAGAATCAAGCTTGACAAATTTATAAGTTGAAATCTGACTATTATTAGCGACCACTTTAGTTTTACTTAATCTAAAAAATCTGCTTAAATTATGGCATAAAAGAATTAAAATCAATATTTAGATTGATAATAATTAATAACTCATAGTTATTACTTGCAATATAGACCGAATATTTGTAATATAGCAAATAATATTAACCTTAAAGTATTAAGAGAACCGTGTTTTTGGAAAAAACTATTAATAATTTTAGCTATAATTTTGTATATATGATATATAATGTAAATCTTAATTATAGTAGTACATGATACAAGTATTGTGCATTATTTAATATCTAATAAAATTTCCCCAATGACAGAAAAGATAATATAAAAAACCAACTTTTGACGTCAAAACCCCAACCCTGATTGACAATTGAGGGTTATTATTTATGAGTCAAATTTAAATTATTAGGTGCAAATTACAAGTTACAACCGCTTATTTCGAACCCTTGCTGAAAAAAAGATGCTTTTTTTTGGATTTAAGACTAAATAAATAAAAATCAAACTTATGTAATGACTGTTCTCATTGAGACTAAAGATGATTGTTATACTTATGTTGCTATTCAGCTAATATGATATACAAATCTAACTATGTTAGTGCTAAAAACACCTTTTATTAAGAACTATAGTACAGATCGTTTAATTTTTTTTTCTGAGCCAGTAATGTAATCTATAATTTTTGGTGTTAGATTGTATAGTTCTTTGTTAAACATATTGCGCTTACAATACTAGGTTATAAAAACATTGAAACTAAAGCTGGAACTTGTGAAAGGAACGAAGGAAGAGAATGCCATCTATAGAAGTATATTCAGTGAATTGACTGGTATTACAAAGCTCACAACTGTTGACATGGAAACAGTATGTTTTTCTCACTTCTTCCAAATGTTATTTTCTCAAATTTAAGAATTTATTTTATAGTATAGAATATAATCTATCAGGGTGCGTAGCGTTTTTAAGAAGTGCTTAAAGGTGCTTATTTTTGCTTTTCGTTTTTTAAAAGCCCTTAAAGGTGCTTTTTTCATTGGGTGTTTTAAAGAAGTGCTTAATTTTCCCTTTTTGAAAATGAGATTTTTCCTTTACCATCTTGATTTTTGCTACGAATTATGCAAAAAGACACAGTTTACATTGTTCTATTCAACGTTTTCTCAATTAACTGAACCCCGATGTATTTCAGCATGTTGTCAGTCCATAGCATATGAAAACGGCGTTCATTTTACACGATTCAGAATTTCGTGACTTTTGATAATTGTTAAAAACAATCCATAAGTTTTTTATTTTATTTTGACATGACAGTTAAAACAAGATAAAACCATCAATTGTGAAAAACTTCCCAACCTTGCCTAATTATGAAATATTTTTTAAGTGCTTAAAAGGTGCTTATTTTTTGTTGAATAATTTGGTTGCGCACCCTGTCTATAGTTTCAAATGTGTTTTCTTAGTAGTATTAGGTTGTTAAAAGTTTTAACTTTATATTTAATTGCAATTTTATTGCATAGCTGACAAATGAACTTTTACCATAACATGCTAAGTGGTAAAAAAGCTTGACTATTTAAATTGGTATTTTGGTAAGAGAAAGGAAAACAATACTTTTAAAAAGGTGGATAAAATAGCTAAAATATTTATACTAACAGTTAACAAAAAGATAAAATATTGATAAGACTAATCAGTAACTATACCTGGTAGCAGAATTTAATGACTCAATCTGCAGCAAAATTTTTATAAATTCTATAATATTCTGTGATCCCAAGTCAACAATTTTTTAAACAAAGCACAAATATAAAATAGTGAACAAAAAATATTATGACCTTTAAAATAATTTGAAATCTATATGCATATTCCTACGATTTTAATTGATTTTTATTTATTTCTTTTTTTTTAACTTTATAAAAAAAGCAAATTGAAGTTCTTCAGAGGTTAGTGGATCTTGATGAGTTTTCTGAAGATGATTGTCAAAGAATTATTTCTGACTGCGTCAACCCCTTGTACAAAGTAAGTATAAGTTATTTTCTCTTCTTTTTAATTACAAGTTCTTCATAAGTTTGTAGGATCAGGTGTTAAAGTAGCCTACTTCAAATAAAAACATGTAGCTTTTTAACTATTATGTATTGATATTATTTTCAATAACTATGCTTTATTTTCATAACTGTTGTTGAACAGCTGACCCAATTTTGAGTTTACGACTACTAATGTTCAACTATCTAGCCTTGTAATTTTGCATCCAATCCAGAAGACTGGAGAATCAGTTCAGAAGACTCTTGGATCAAGACAGAAATTTGACTCATGAACTGTCTATCACTGAAGATATTTTACGTCAGTGCGAGCCAGGTGCGGACTTTGTATTGACCAGCCATCACTGAGATTTGAACCTCATTAGGAAGCAGGCGCTCTATTCCCTGAGCCACTCTGGCTCTATCAATAACTATGAACTAAAATTAGTGCCTGAAGAAATATACTTAATGGTAACATATTAAAAAAATAACAGCCATCCTTTCTGCAGTATCATTGAGGCTCAAAAATGACATTGCTTTGTATACTTAGGTATCATTAAAATTTTAATCAGGCCTTAGCCTAACTTGCCTAGCCTTTAAAGATTGAGGACTCCCTCAAATTTTGACAAAAATCACTGTTATTAATTAAAGAGAATTTGGGATTCCTAAGAAGGAAAAAAAAGAAAAATCAATTATATTTTAGAAGACTTAAATGCCGAATTTAATTATGTAACTAAAAATTTGTTAAAAAGTAAATTAGCTTATTTTTTATTATTTTTCTTGTAAAACTTATTTTTGTTTATTAAAAAAACGTTTACTTCAATATTGGATTCATAGCAACAATTAGTATAAAAGCTGATTTTACTATGTATAAACAAATGTAAAAACAGCTTGTGTCAAGAAAGAAATAAAATCGGATGGAATAAAGAAATAAATAGCAATGAAAAGTAATGGTCTGTAGTTTTTTTTATAGACAATATTGCTATAATAGCTAATGCATAAGCTTAGCACATCTTAAATTGGTTTCGTTTAAACATAAAAGACATATAAATTAATGGAGTACCTTAGCTCAGGGTGCAAAATTATGGTTTAAGCCTTGCAAGTAAGTTTTATTTTGTAAAATGTTGAGTTTTAAATTAAACTATAAACACTTTGATTATGTGCCTCAGTAAAATGATGTGGGGACGAACTTTGATATCAAGCTATTATATTTTACTTCTATTTCGAACAAAAAATGCCAGTTCACCCCCACTTTTCAGCCCCCAAACCATTACTTTTAGAAACATTGAAACCTGAAACAACCTTATTTTGATTCAATATAATTGTTGCTATAAACATGTTTTGATTTTTTAAGTTTAACTGTGTTCTTTAATGGCTTTTGGTTTCAAAAAAAGTTCTTTATGCTGCATCCGCCCAAATTTTAATTAGTATTCATATTTTTCGCAAAATTTTAGTCCAGCTAGTATCTGTATAACNAAAAAAAAAAAAAAAAAAAAAAAAAAAAAAAAAAAAAAAAAAAAAAAAAAAAAAAAAGAACATTTTCTACAGAAACAAAAAATTTCTGCAGAAGCAATAATGGTTCTGCAAATTTTTTTTCTTATTACAGAATTGTTTTAAATATTTTTTTTCTAGCGTACCGCGGAAGGAGAAAGCGCTCGTAATTCTACGTTAATCTCCAACACAAGCAGTTACTGAATAAAAAGGGGAGAATTTTTTTCCCCTTTATTAAGCTATTTTTGGAAATTTGACAACTTCGGCCTCTATCGCTGGCGCAGTAATTTGCTTTGTGTTTTCTTATGAGAACAGAGCATTTTATATTTTTTGCACTTATGTGGAAAATTTCATGCGTAAAAAGATTCTTTTTTTTAAAAAAATCACGTCTAGCGAAAAGGTTATTTGTTGCAATTGTGAAGCCACAATAGTTAAAACAAATTTGAAAACTGATTTTTCAAGGCGGCATTCAGAAAAAGAAATAAGATGGAAGTCGACAACATCTAGCGATGTCAGATTTTTTTTCTGGAAAGCGACAGGAAAAGAAGCTTCCCACGCTACTAATATTGGAAAAAAAAACGTTTTGAATTCAAATAAAACATTCTTACTAGTAGCGATATCGATAGTAAGGATGAGACAGCATTTCCAACAAATCAAGAAATTTTAGAAGCAGTCAAAGGTAAAAAGTAAAAAATAACTATATATATATTTATTTTTTTTAAAGATAAAATGCCTATATCCTTTGAATTAAATCGTCGATAAAAAAAAAACACTCGCAATCTAACGATAAATGAAATAAAGCCTGAAAGATATCTCACTATCTACGATTTTTTGGCATGCGAATGAAAACCAGATTGGTGGAAAATATTTACTGGTGAAACACTTTCAAACAGGTTTCCATACGCATGCGGAAAAAATCGCATCCAATGAGTATGGCTCTAATACCAATGTTTCAGTACTGATAAAGACTATTTCGTTTCGAGATGTTGAATAGACTTGAGCATATTGAGTCGGAAACTGCTTCTGCATACTTCGTGTGGAATCAGTGCTATATATTTACACAATACAGTGCGAAATCAAAAGCACTGTGTATTTTTTTCGTTCTGAACTTAATCTGATCACGAAAAAAGTTTTATTTACCTCCTTTTTTTTATAAATTTTNGTGTTTTCTTAGTAGTATTAGGTTGTTAAAAGTTTTAACTTTATATTTAATTGCAATTTTATTGCATAGCTGACAAATGAACTTTTACCATAACATGCTAAGTGGTAAAAAAGCTTGACTATTTAAATTGGTATTTTGGTAAGAGAAAGGAAAACAATACTTTTAAAAAGGTGGATAAAATAGCTAAAATATTTATACTAACAGTTAACAAAAAGATAAAATATTGATAAGATTAATCAGTAACTATACCTGGTAGCAGAATTTAATGACTCAATCTGCAGCGAAATTTTTATAAATTCTGTAATATTCTGTGATCCCAAGTCAACAATTTTTTAAACAAAGCACAAATATAAAATAGTGAACAAAAAATATTATGACCTTTAAAATAATTTGAAATCTATATGCATTCCTACGATTTAATTGATTTTTATTTATTTCTTTTTTTTTTTTACTTTATAAATAAAGCAAATTGAAGTTCTTCAGAAGTTAGTGGATCTTGATGAGTTTTCTGAAGATGATTGTCAAAGAATTATTTCTGACTGCGTCAACCCCTTGTACAAAGTAAGTATAAGTTATTTTCTCTTCTTTTTAATTACAAGTTCTTCATAAGTTTGTAGGATCAGGTGTTAAAGTAGCCTACTTCAAATAAAAACATGTAGCTTTTTAACTATTATGTATTGATATTATTTTCAATAACTATGCTTTATTTTCATAACTGTTGTTGAACAGCTGACCCAATTTTGAGTTTACGACTACTAATGTTCAACTATCTAGCCTTGTAATTTTGCATCCAATCCAGAAGACTGGAGAATCAGTTCAGAAGACTCTTGGATCAAGACAGAAATTTGACTCATGAACTGTCTATCACTGAAGATATTTTACGTCAGTGCGAGCCAGGTGCGGACTTTGTATTGACCAGCCATCACTGAGATTTGAACCTCATTAGGAAGCAGGCGCTCTATTCCCTGAGCCACTCTGGCTCTATCAATAACTATGAACTAAAATTAGTGCCTGAAGAAATATACTTAATGGTAACATATTAAAAAAATAACAGCCATCCTTTCTGCAGTATCATTGAGGCTCAAAAATGACATTGCTTTGTATACTTAGGTATCATTAAAATTTTAATCAGGCCTTAGCCTAACTTGCCTAGCCTTTAAAGATTGAGGACTCCCTCAAATTTTGACAAAAATCACTGTTATTAATTAAAGAGAATTTGGGATTCCTAAGAAGGAAAAAAAAGAAAAATCAATTATATTTTAGAAGACTTAAATGCCGAATTTAATTATGTAACTAAAAATTTGTTAAAAAGTAAATTAGCTTATTTTTTATTATTTTTCTTGTAAAACTTATTTTTGTTTATTAAAAAAACGTTTACTTCAATATTGGATTCATAGCAACAATTAGTATAAAAGCTGATTTTACTATGTATAAACAAAAGTAAAAACAGTTCGTGTTAAGAAAGAAATGAAATTGGATGGAATAAAAGAAATAAATAGCAATAAAAAATAATGGTCTGTAGTTTTGTTATAGACAATATTGCTATAATAGCTAATGCATAAGCTTAGCACATCTTAAATTGGTTTCGTTTAAACATAAAAGACATATAAATTAATGGAATACCTTAGCCCAGGGTGCAGAATTATGGTTTAAGGCTTGCAAGTAAGTTTTATTTTGTAAAATGTTGACTTTTAAATTAAACTATAAACACTTTGATTATTGTGCCTCAGTAAAATGATGTGGGGACGAACTTTGATACCAAGCTATTATATTTTACTTCTATTTTGAACAAAAAATGCCAGTTCACCCCCACTTTTCAGCCCCAAACCATTACTTTTAGAAACATTGAAACCTTAAACAACCTTATTTTGATTTAATATAATTGTTGCTATAAACATGTTTTGATTTTTTAAGTTTAACTGTGTTCTTTAATGGCTTTTGGTTTCAAAAAAAGTTCTTTATGCTGCATCCGCCCAAATTTTAATTAGTATTCATATTTTTCGCAAAATTTTAGTCCAGCTAGTATCTGTATAACAGAAATTTCATTCCCTAACCTACCAATATTCAGAAAATAGTATCCCAAATACAAATTAGTCAATAAAAACACATATGAATTTTAATCTAACACAGATTTTACAATACTACTGCATCTTGTAAGATCATGGAGATTTTCTCAGGTATTTGTAATTTTTAAAAAATAGTTACAGCAAATGACTTTTTGCATGTCACAGAGTCTAAAAATAAAATAAAAATAGGAATAAAAGAGAATTGCATTACTTTAAAAAATTGTAATTCCAAAAAAATAATAGATTAGCTTATCTGTGGAATGTACAAGGTTCTCTTTTAACAATTTTTTCTGCCCAACCAAATGCAGTGCAGTAAACCACCATATTCTAAGATGTTTGGCATACGATTCAGGTATCGATTTTCTTTTATTGAAATAACTAGTGAAACGGAAGGTAGGAATGTCATATATTGATTCGCCATCCAGTCATGTGGTTTCATTCTAAGGATAAAAATTTTCATGTTAACGATAAAAAAAAAATTGTGTCCATTCTTCTTTTACATTTCACCCATGGGTATGGTTGGCGAGGGTTGTCTGCCCCCTTCATTTATTAATGTTCTCTACAAGTCCAAAGTATTTCAGACCATCAAAGAAAATTTTCATTCATTATTTTTGATTTAAACTTATCAAAGGTACAAACAAGAAAAAGATAAAAAAAATTTATGGGAGTTTATCAGATTTAAGAATTTTTTTTGTATTAAGAGTGAAATTTAGACAACTAGTGCAACGGTATATTTTAATTTTGTTCCCCTCAAAAATTGGACACTTGCGATACTCATGATTTCACCTCTATCATTTTTCCATGTCTTTTGTTTTGTTTAAATCTCTAGCTACTACAAAAACTTTCTCTAAATAGGTTAACAATTAAATTTGATATTGTTTACCCCCCATGAAATAGCATTTGAGTGTAAAAAAAGGATTATTAATAACGCAATGATAACTACTTTATTATTACTATATTCTAAAACCTTAACACATAGATGCATATATATATATATATATAGAAATATNTATATATATTTGAATTTATTTCTGATTTACTTTAGGAGGGTGAAGAAAGCCATTCTCTGAAATTAGCTTTTATAATTTTCCGAAAACACCCAAACAATTTGGCTTGTTTAGAGTTTATCAGCAGAGCAGCCATGAATTTCTATATTGGTAAGCTTGATATCAGTAAATCTTGAATTATTAATCTTTTTGAATTATTTAAGTTATCAGTAACTGTTAATCCCTGTTATTATGTTTGTTATCTGTAACCCAGTCCTGATTTAGAAATCTGGAGGCTGGGGACAGAAATGTCAGAAGCCCCATCAGTCGCAACTTTAAACCAAATTTTAATGTTGTTTACTTACAAAATATCTTTAAAATATTTATAGCATAAGTTTCTTGTAATGTGTTAGTAATTTTGAGGTTATATTTTTTTTAAAATTTTCGTAATTCTAATAGATAATTCACTTTAAAAAAGGTACTTGTAATATTTAGGCAGGGCTCAAAGTTGTCCTTAAATGACTTAATTTCATTAAAAAAAGGGGGGAAAAGTGTCCATAAATGTCCTTTATTATTTAAAATTTCCATAAATGTCCTTCATTTTTGTATTTTCTATTGTTGAAGTTAACTGCAATAATAAATATTGTTTATCTCAAAAAAAATTTAAAGAAATTTCAAATTCAGAAATTTTGTTATATGCACACAGTTATATGCACACATAATAAATTAATTTGTATAATTGTTATATGCACACATAACAAAATGAATGTCTAAGTCTTCATAGGGTGTCAAGTACTTCTGTTGTTAGAGACCCCTTGACTTGATGGTATAGAACATTCCATGTGGGAGAAATGTATAAAAATCTCTCTTTTCTCGCTCCATCTCTATATCATACTCTACTGATTTTCTACGAAAGAATACTCCTATTTTGCTACTACAGTAGGGAACCGATTATCCTGAACGATCAGGACCATCGCTATTCCGGATAACTGATTTTTCCGGTTTTCTGAATCGCTACAAAAAGTCGTTTTTTTATTGTTAAACCCAACTAAAAAAAAAAAAAAAACGGAAATAATCTTAAAAAGAAGAAAAAACGATGAAGTAATACACTAATGATTATTTCCAAAATGATGGTAAGGTAAACATCTTTCAAAAAAGTAAGGAAAATCCTAAAATCTTATGAGGAGGAAAAAAAATTTTTTTAAAGGGGGGGGGGAATTTATCGAATTTCGTTCCGGTTTTTTGGTTTTCCGGTTTTCTGAATTCCGGATAACGGGTTCTGTACTGTACTTAATGATAGCACCAGTAATAGATAATACCAGTAGTATCCTTTACTAAGATTAATGAAGCCTCTTTGGCATCAATTATGGTTGATGACTTTTTATGGTTCTATATAACAAATAAATGTTTATCCGTTAATTTTGCAATTTTTGTTTCAATTACTGTCGATTTTAAATTTTTATTTTTATGGAAACACATTTTAAGAGCCTAACTATAAACAAAACAAACATCTGGTTTCAAATAACTTAAGAAATACAATGTCAGTGACATACACTCACGTGCCATCCATGTTGATCATCATGATTGCTTGTCAAAAAGAATTTTAAAAAAATAAATATTAAAGAATGTTTTAAAGCATCTTTTTTTAATTTAATAAAACTAAGTTAGCAAACATTTCTGATATTATCTTTTTAATATTTGAAAAAACAGCATCACAACTCAATTCAACAATGCCTAATCCTAAACTAATGAGAGAAATAAATTGTTCAAACATTTGTTCTGATTGATTTAATAGAAATTTTTGAAGGATTTTTAAGATCCAAAGGAAGCTAAAATTACAGCTTTCACATTCTGCCCAAATTTCAAGACCCTAGCACAAATGTTGGTTTGGTGTTAAAAGTAATGAGCCACTCTAACAAATTCTTCACTTTGTTATTTTAGATGTGAACTCTTGTAAAATATTTTTTAAGAATTTTAAATTATTTATATTTAGAGAAAGATTTGCCTTTGAATGGATTGGAAAATATTTCTGAAAAAATAAAGAGTTATGAAAAGATGAATTCTAAAGGTTTGCCTCAGATATTTGAAGGATTCTGCTCTTTTGTTTCCAAGAACTATTTTCAAGCCATACAAAAATTAAAAGAAGGTACGTACAATCAATTAAAGTGCTTTATACATATATTCAGTCGGACAATCGGATATATATATACACAGTCATACTTCTATTTATCGAACTTTTCTTTGAGATCCACTTTCCCTATTTCTCAAAATGTTTCAGAATATTTCAAACTTGTTAATGCATTTTATGAGGAAAATGACCTTGAGTTGATTTTTGCAGCCTTTTTTAAGGAAAGCTGTAAAATCCATTTCCCTTTTTGTTTGCATTTCATACAGAAATCCATGCCAAAAATCAATTTACAAGAAAGCATAACAGAAATTTCTAAAGCATGGAACTGTGATGTGACAGTTCGTACTATTCGTAACAGTTTTGCTTAGGCTGGATTCTTAGTCAGCGGGGAAAATTTGGAAAGTACGGGGACAAGGATGATATTCCTTTCGAAGAACTATTAAAAAATGTGGGTTCAGCTAAGAGAGAATGACGAAATTAACGATGATGTACTAATTAATGACTTTCTTTTTTTTTTATTCTGAAGCTGCAACCACAGAAACATTAACTGAATAATAATGAAATATTAAAAAATAAAAATAAATAAAAACAATGCAGCTATAAATTGTGTGGAAGATGAAGACGGAAATGAAGAAATCACCAAAACTTCATATGATGAAATGTTAAAATCATTGAAACAATTCTATGATTTTGAAACAATTCTATAGTAAATAATAATTTACAAGATAAGGGGTACATCAATTGCTATTGTTTATGAATTTAAAACATGTTTTGTGTTGCTTAAGTATTTCAAATGGTGATTTTCTATTTAAAGAATTTTCCACATAATGAATTTTTTATTGGGTTTTGGCGACTTCATTAAATAGAGGTCCGACTGTATGTGTATATATATATGTAACAATGTTACTAGCTAGTTTAGTAGGTGATACTAATGTCTACTTGCATATATATACAAAATCTTAATTTTAAATTTTCAAAAACATAAATTAAATGAATCTGCAGCATTTCTCTTATTGTACATATTTTTATCACAATTTCTGTAACATATTATGCCCATAATTTCTATGAATATTTTTAGACTTGCTTTTATGCAAAATTCTGATTATGCTACTGCATTTAGCTTAGCTTTAGACTTTATTATAAAATATATAAATACATAATGTACATAATATATTTAAGTACATCATTTAAAAAAAAAACTTTTTTTTTCCTTGAAACTGACACTTTTATACTATTTCATTTTATTAGGTCTGAGTAAAATGGAATATTGTGTGCAAGGTTGGTATTTTTTGTCAAAATCTCAGTTGAAGTTGCATCAATATAGTGATGCAGAAGTCAGTGCTACAACAGGTAAATAGTTATTTTATAAATCAGTGTTTGTTTGGTTTTGTCTGTGTTACAAAAAAAAATCATTAGCTTTTTTTTGTGTTTACAACAGCTATTACAGTTGGTAGAAAATCTAAAGTGTCTTCTAAGTGGATTGGAAAGTTTTATTTGAATTTAGGTCAAGTGCTCTTAGGAAGACAGAATTGGGATGGAACAATAGGAGCTTTAGAAAAAGTATTCTTCTTCTTTGCCTGCTGTTTTTTTTTTTATTGTTTTAAAAATCACTGTCTTTTTCTTTTATTGTAATTAAAATATTAAAATTGTTTATATTTCAATGACACATACATATATTGTTGTTGTAGTTAATTTACATTGCACTAGAGCTGCACAATGGGCTATAGGTGACAGTCTGGGAAACATCCGTGAGGATGATCCGAAGACATGCCACCACAATTTTGATCCTCTACAGATCCTTTGCATCTCCACTTTGATAGCCCTACGATCTGCATGCGAAGTGGAGCACTTTATGGTAGAACAGTTTAACGAGGACCTATACCGCACACCCTTTGTCGCTACACAGACTGATCCAAGTGCTCACCCACCAGCACTCTGATCCCAGCCAGTGGTGCTTGACTTCAGTGATCTACTGGGAACAGTGTCTTAACAATCAGTCCACTGCCTGATATACACTGCTGGACAATTGCTAAGGACGGATAACACTATCATCCATAGCAACCACAAAATGAAAGGAAGGTGGAAAATTAGAATAAGTGCGGGATATAGTAAGAAGAGGTATGCGTATGCAAATTTTTTTTCCACGTCTGTTCGCTAGCGCTGATAAGAGCTTTAAAAGTTTTGACGCGTGTGGAGAGTTGTTATTTCAAGTCAAAGTTTTACAGGAAAGATTTATTTGACGAACTTGAAATTTTCGGCATGTCTTCCCGATATCACTTAGATGATTTTAAGCGTGGCCGACTTATTGGAATAATTGAAGAAGGGGGGAAAATAACAGATGTTTCCAGGGAGTTCGACATCGCTCACAGCGTTGTTTCACAGCTGCGGAAATCATTTAAAACTACTGGAATGTGTAGTAGGCGGCATGGGGGAGGTCGTGTTAGAAGTACGACACCTGCAGAAGACAGATACCTCGTCCTATCAGCAAAAAGGAACAGGCACACCACAGCTCAGCAGGTGGCAAATCAGTTTCTTGCTGCCACAGGTTAGCAGATCTCCCGAAAAAACTGTTGCCAGACATTTGAGGGGAGAAGGACTATACCCCCGCAGACCTGTTGTGTGTCTCATTGACCAAACAGCACCGTACTGCCTGTTTGCAATGGTGTCGTGAGCATCACAATTGGACTGAACAGGACTGGGCATGAGTACTATTCTCAGATGAGAGTGTGTTCAGTCTGTCATCAGATTGTAGACGCCAACTGATCTGGCGTGAGAGTGGTACTGGTTATTGTCCAGAAAATATCCAGGAAAGGGACCAATATCCGACATGCAGTGCCATGGTGTGGGCCGAAATCATGATCAATGGCCGCACGCGCCTACATGTGGCTGAGAATGGGACTATGACGGGCCACCGATACATTGATGAAGTTCTACTTCCTCATGTTCGTCTTTTCCGTGGTGCTGTCGGTGATAAATTTGTTTTTATGGATGACAACGCAACATGTCATTGAACACTCGCTGTTCAGGATTGTCTAGACAGCAAGGGTATTCAACGCCTCGTATGGCCATCACGTTCTCTAGATCAGGGCTGATTGTGCTCCAGAAAAAATCCTGATTTCCAGATTTTTCGCTAACAGTGATCCGGAAGTTTCCGAAGATCGAAAGTCCAGACGTTTCAAAAAATCATTGATCACTTAAGTTTCCGGAAATCAAATTTTTAAAGGTGGAACTTACAAACACAGTTTATTTAATTTGTTTGTAAGGGAGAGAGAGCCACAGAGATACTTTATAAGCTTATATTCATGATTAATATTCATTTTTTATCACTAAATAGTTGTTATAATCATAAACTCAAAAAAAAAGAAGACATATTTGTAAATTTTAATTACTTCTCCAGGTCATCATAGGTATGTGTAAATGGTATAATTATGTGTAAAATTTTAAATATATTTTTAGTAAACTAAGAAATATTGAGAAAAAGGAAAAAAAAAACCTTGTTTAAATTTTTTTCAATTTAAAATGTTTTTTTTTTTTTTTTAAATTCAGGAAATTTTTCGGAATTTTGACTTGGGCTCACAATCACCCTTGCTAGATCTAAACCCCATTGAAAATGTTTGGGAGGCAACTTGCTGGTCGAAACTATCATCCGATAAACAAGAACACCCTCTTCCGTGCACTGACAGAGGAATGGGATAAATTGCCTCAACAGCTGCTGGATAATGTTGTGCAAATTATGATACGACGTGTAGAATGTTGCATCACACTCCAGGGTGGACATATCCCGTACTGACACCTTTCTTCAAGTTGCCTGCTGACATTTAGATACATTGTTCCATTTTTCCGTACACAGCATCAAATGAACATTTTTTTTTTCTTTCAGATGTTTCATAGCTTTTGTACTTTCTAGAACAATGAATATTCTTTATTCTAATGTCTGAACAGTGTGGCAACTATATTTTAAACTACTAGGCCTCATATCTCGCTTAATGTTATGCTACATTGCAATTTGTGATCCTTCCTTAGCAATTGTTCAGCAGTGTATATATATATACCCGACATTACAGTGATTCTTTTCAATATATTCAATGTTATTATAACACCCATTAAAACCTCTTATCAGCAATTCGTCAAATAGTTTCTGAGAGCTAAAATTTCAGAAAAATATTATTTTTAAATTTATGAAGGAAAAAAGAGTTATTTGGAAGGGGGTTTTGGTTATTTCTGGGTTTTGGTTTTATTTAGACATTGCAGTGATTTGGACTTATGTTATTTTACCGAAATACCTGCTCTGAACCAAGGTATAATATTTTTGTGTAATTTATAACTGATATTTTAATTGGTACTTTAATGTGACATTAACCTTAAAAAAAGCAGTTTAGAATATTATCAATCATAATCACCCTGGGAATAAAAAAAGGATTAAAAAATCTAGTTTACTCTTTACATAAACATTTTGAAAATAACTTTATTTTGCAATCTTTTATTTTCTGACGTCATTAGGTATTGATATTTTTTTCATTTACAGTGCTTAGAGTATATGGAGCAAACAAAGGAAATGCGTGTCACACTTTGCTTCACTCTCTTAAGGATTGGGAAAATTTCTAACGCAGAGCAGGTAACTTCTTTTACTGTAATTCTATTCGTGTCTTTCTCTAAGCCAATACCATAATTTGATTTAAACATTCTTATATCAGATTCATTCATTTGTTGTATAACGAGAAAGTCAGGGAATTTTATGAATTTGAAACTTTTAATTAAAATGCCCAAAAAGTCTGGGGAAATTAATAAATTTATGTTTGCAGTACCTATATAAGACTGTTATTTTATGAATAAGGCATAACTGAAAAATTAATAATAAAATTTATACCACCATTTTCAAATTTGTCTGCAGTGTATCTATTGTTGATGAGAAACAGAAACAAAAATCTCTCTTACTGGTTCTATTAAATACCACTGCTTTTTAAAAATTAATTCCTACTAAGATTTCAGATTTTTGGCAAAATTGTGTCTTAAAAATTAATTAGGTTGAAATCTAACCAATTTCGAATAAAGGTCGTGAAAATTTTTGTTTAAAGGAAAATTTGGTAGGCACCCTAATCTGGAAAAGTCAGGGAATTTACTATTTTTTTAAAAATATTTATGCCTACCCTGTTTAATTGTATAGTGCATCCTTCTGCAGGGAGGGAAGAAGTAGCTACTGCAAAAAAATGTCTGAAGGTTGCAGGATACCAATAAATTATTTTTTAGACCCATGAAGGATAATATATACTTATATATATATATATTTATTTATATTTTGGTTTAATAAGAAAATATTGGTTTGTCGTCGAAATTTATCTATCGCATGCTGCAAATTACATTTTTATACAAGTGAAAAGAATTTTATAACGATATAAATAAAGTGGTAAAATTAATGGAATATATTTATAAAATTTCAAAAAGAAGCTGATACATATATTGTTGTT
>NC_092208.1:87396634-87450031 GCF_043381705.1 Parasteatoda tepidariorum
GTTTGTGAGTGAATGTTGTATTACTCTATCGCATGCTGCAAATTACATTTTTATACAGGTGAAAAGAATTTTATAATGATATAAATAAAGTGGTAAAATTAATGGAATATATTTATAAAATTTCAAAGAGAAGCTGAATATAAATAAGCTTGTATATAAAATGAAAGCAATGTAATAGTAATCAGAATTATAACTGTAAGTCTCTATTGTGTATTTGTTAAGTTATTTGTAAGTCTCTGTTAAATCTCTATTTGTGTGTAATTATTAAGTATGTATTATTTTTAATACAGAATATGCAGTAAGCGAAATATAAGCACTCATAATTATCTAGCAATAAGTGTAAATATTTATTGAGGGAAGTTAAAATAACATAATTCGCATTTAAAAATAAATTTTTATTATTGGTTTTATAGATTTTAATATTTTGTATTTAAATAGAATAAATAATATTAAAATGATCATTATTTAAAAATAGTTAATATGTGAAACTTTCATTTTACTTGTACTAATTGAGTTTTATTTTTCAACACATTCTTTACGTGTAAAATAACTGACTTAGCAACAAAAAATGCATAAATGATTTTTTACTGGGCTCATAAGAAAAGAAAAATTATCAATTTATAAATATTTCTAAAATTTTATTTGTTTTTAAATATTTTTCTTATCTAATTAATTTCTTGTATTAAATCCAACACTAATTATACCTGCTACACAGCAGCAGTTGAAAAAATATTTTGGCTTAATGTGAAGAATTCAGTCTGTACTTATAAATTACCAAATTTATGATTTCTATGTTTATACTACATATAAACTCAATAAGAAATGATCAAAAATATGAACACATAATTTATAAAGGAATCCCCGGTGTATCTTTTTGACCTTGTATTAAATTTTACCGTTTAACACTTTTATGTAAACTAAGTCTTTCATAATTTATTTATTTACTTTGTCTTTTCTGAAGTTATCCGCAGATGGCTGCACAAATCATTGGTGGAAAAATAACTTTAAATCCACATTTTAGAAATTAACAAAGTTGTTGGGAAGTATGTGTGCCACAGCCTCATAAAGGGTTAAGCTTGGAGTTGCATAACAAAAAAGCACTGTTGATGCATGGTTGAAAATTCAAATATCTCTTATAGTTATTCATTATTTTTTAACAGATTTTGCATGATTTAAAAGAAAAATATCCTGAAGATCCTGAAATTCTACAGCTTGAAGGTTATTCTTTACTTTTAAAAAAAGATTTGATTCAAGCGTTACAAAGGTATCCAGTTCTCTCTAATACTTTAATGTATGGTTTTTTTTTATATACATAAAACTTTATTTTGAATTTCGTCTAGATTTTAATTTTTGTTATTCAATCTTTATTATTGTTGAAATCAAATGTTTTTCTTTCTAAATGGAGCGGGGAGATTAATGGGAAAAGAAATAATGGAATATTTATATGTTCTTTCTTCAAACAACATATTTACAAGGAATACAACTGTGCATCTTTCCTCTTTCAGGTAGTTAAAAAAATGACAATAAGAGTAAAAAGGTGAAAAATTAAGCTTAGAGAAAAAGAAAGAAAGAGAATGGAAAAATGAGAAGAGATGTCAAGTTAAAAATAAAATCACTTAAATAATTTTTTTTTCTTCAATAACAGTTATTTTATGTCCCCCTTTCTCCCCTATTTTTTCTTTATTTTTTGTTCGCTTGTCGTCCTTTCTTCTTTGCATCGTCCCATTCAATCTAATGTCTATTTTTCTTTCATTGTTTATCACTTAATTCAAAACTGTTATTTGTGAGCATTAAATAAATATATTGCTTCAACCTGTTTTGAAAGAAGTATTTTCTTGTGAAATATTTTTAATTTTCTCGTATTCCGTTGTATTTCACTTTGAGGGGGTGCTTCAGAAATTACTTAAGAATGTTTTTTGTTTTGGACCCCTCCCCCCTTGTCAACCAAAAAAAGCCAATCACTGATTAAACTTAAGCTATCTCTCCTACACAAAACTTCTATGCTTACATTAGAAAATTGCAACCCCTTCCTAATTTTTTGCTTTGATTTTTACTGTAGTTGTCTAATTTTGTTATATGCAAAGTCACATCTCAAGGTTTTCCTACAGAAACATAATTAGGAAGAATTTTCCACCCTTTTCCAAAAATAGAGTGAGATTTCTAAAAATTAAAAAAGAACATGAATAGGCTTTAAAAAATTTTATTTCTTTAATTATTATACAATTATAAACATTATTAATATCTCCTATATTTTAATTCATTAAATATTTTTGCCCCATCATCACAAGGAAATATTCTATGTCTATTTTTTCATCTGGTTGTTTTTATTTATTTAATTTGAAATAAAAATTATTTATTCACACTCGGAACTAATAAAGTTTTATTTAAATTAAGGTGAAAGCATGCTACATTAATTGCATCTACATTTACCTACTCAGCGCTGCAAATATTTCCAATTATTCTTTTTTGAAAATGTGTAATCAATGCATAATAATTTTTTAATGCTATTCTTGTTTCTAAATTATAATTTGTACTTATTCTATTAAACCTTTTTGCATCAGCATCCTCAGTGTGAAAATATATCCAGATCATTAAAGTCTATAAATTAAGCAGACAAAAGAAACTTGTTCTAAACTAATAATCCAGTCGACATGCAAATTGTACCCAAATCGTTAAACTGCGAAATCAGGTAAAATAAAAAAAAAAGAAAGTCTTAACTAATAATTTAGTTACTATGCGAAATACATTCAAATTGAAGAGGGGGGAAAATAGCTCTAAGCGATTAAATAATTTAGTTAAAGTGCAAAATGTTTTCAAATCACAGAAATGCAAAAATGAAATGAAAGAAATACCTGAATGTAATTTAATAATTTAATTAAGATGCGAAATGCGTCCACATTGCTAAAGAAAAAAAGAAAAGTTAAAAAAGTATTTCTAAACAAATAATTCAGTGATGATTGAAAATATATCCAAATCTCGGAAGTTCCAGGATGGAGAGACAAAAACACGTTACTAATATGTTATTTAGTTAAAATGCAAAATACATCCAAATCAGAAAATTAAATGACTAAAGTAAACAGTTCTAACGCAACACCTTTGTATTCCTCCGTTTAATTTACTTTTGCTGGAAGCCGCTTCAATAACATTCACTAGAAGTGGTATTTTCTAAGCAAGAATTTCAGACTGAAACTATAATTTTCGTATCTACTTCCTCCTTATTTTCCTTCAGTTTTTTTCGTTAAGATTTTTCTTTGAGGTTTTTCTACTTCAGGTTTTAGTTAAATGGTTATTATTAATGAGTAGAAATAATAGTAAATAAGAACTTGTAATAATAGGTAAATAAGAATTTCATAGAACTTGTTTCTGATAATGGTTGTTGCCGAATAGTAGCTTTTTACCTTTAACTGATTCAATTGATTCATGGGTTGCATAAAAAATGAAACATTCATCCAAAGGCATGTCCTTAAAGAGTTTGTGAGTGAATGTTGTATTACTGAAGTTCTACTTTCATTTAAACTTACCAGTGTACCATCTGGCTGTGTTTGCAACTCTGCTTTCAAAGTTTTTTTCTGGTTGGTTGCCACTCCGCAGGGAAAACCTAGAAAATACAGGGAATTTTGTTTCTTATTTTTGTCTTTTAAAAAATGGTTACCACTCAAAGCGTAATCAATGGGATGTTTAACCATGATATTACAGTTATACTAAACTATTTCATTTACTATAGCATTATTTAAGTATGTTCAGCTGTTTTTCCATTATTTAAGCATGTTCAGCAATTAAAACTAATAAATATAGTTAGCCCTACAATAGCTCATACAAGAGCACAGTAATTGTTGTTTTCTCTTAATATATTGTGCATAATATGTACGGGAAAACGCAGGAGATTTTTTTTCTTCAGATTTGAGTGGCAACCCTGCAATCTGACCTCCTTCTTTTGGCTGATTGGACAGTGTTCTATTTTTGTTTAGCTTTGTATGAGTTCTGGTACTCTTTCTAACTTTAAAGTTCTAAAAGTCTTCTACTTATAATTCACAATTCTTAATTTTAGTGTTTGGAGATACAGCAGTTTAATCTTACAAAAACTTGTAACATGCATAAAAATTTAAAAAAAAAAAAAAAAAAAAGTTAGNTAATAAATATAGTTAACCCTACAATCGCTCACACAAGAGCACAGTAATTGTTGTTTTCTCTTAATATATTGTGCATAATATGTACGGGAAAACGCAGGAATTTTTTTTCCAGATTTGAGTGGCAACCCTGCAATCTGACCTCCTTCTCTTGGCTGATTGGACAGTGTTCTATTTTTGTTTAGCTTTGTATGAGTTCTGCAGGGATGTGATTCTTCCAAGGATTCGCGGATTTCCGCTTTTTGTCAGATTTTTCCATTTTTCCCGCTAATTTCCGCGGAAATTGTTTTTTGAACAAGTTAAAATATTTTATGAGGACTTTTTTTTTTGTTGAAAATTCAGTCTTCGAAATAAAATAATTATATTTATTTACGATTTTCAAAGATAAACAGAAAATTCAAACTATGTCCTAGCTGCTAACATGCCTCTTTTACACACAAAAAACAAGATTTTCCGTATTTTTATTCGTCCGCCGGATAGCTCGTATTTTCGCAATTCAGACGTCGTGACCCTGTTGTCTGGCGTAAAAGCAAACGAAACAAATATATATATATAAACGTGGATTTGCAGTGAAAATATTTATTTGCTCATTCAATTAATCTTGAAAATTTCTATTTATTACGTCTAAACAAAAACAATACTAACAAGTCTTTTAGAAATCCCAAGTCCAGACTCTGCAAATTTCTCGATTGTTATTCACGCGATTTTAATATCAATCATCGATTTTCGTATTTACCTGATTTAAAAGTTTCGCATTGCGATCCTTATTTACTCTATTTAAACAACGTGCATTATGATTCTTATTTACGAGATTTGAAAATCCAATATCGCGTTTTGTATTTATCACGACATTGGATTTTAAGCTCACGTGAATACGATTCGTATTCACGTGAGCTTAAAATCCAATGTCGTGATTCGCTATTGCGGTTGCAATATCAAACGTCGATTTTCGTAATTATACGTGCTTTAAAAATTAGACATTGTGATTTGTATTCACGCGATTCAAAAATTATGCACTGTGATTCGTATTTACGTGATCTAAAAATTACGCATCATGATTTGCATTTTCGCATTTTTTAAAATTCGATATAGAGTTTCATATTCATACAATTTTAAAATTAATCATCGGGATTTATAATCACATGGCTAAAATCGCACTTTTTTCGTCAAATTTTTGTGTGTGTATATATATATATATATATATATATATATTCTTTCATTCTTGGATTTCCTCTTTTTTACTTTCTGACTACTCTCATTCCTGGTTCTGGTACTCTTTCTAACTTTGAAGTTCTAAAAGTCTTCTACTTATAATTCACAATTCTTAATTTTAGTGTTTGGAGATACAATAGTTTAATCTTACAAAAACTTGTAACATGCATAAAAATTTAAAAAAAAAAAAAAGTTAGAAAATGAAGAAGAAAAAAAACATGATGCAAAGTAGGTGAAAATGATAGGTAATGTTCAAGATTAAAATCAAAAATTTAGGTTGAATAGATAAGCAGTAAAACAGAAAAAAATAAATATTTTACGATAAGAAAAAATATGCAATATGTAATTGATTCAATGATAATAATTTATCAAAGAATTCATTTTTTTTTCCTACTATTCCATCCATTTTTTTTGGAGTACTATTTTTTTGTACACATGCTGGTGAGGCAACATAAATTATTCTTAGTATATATGGAACTCTATAGCTCTTAAGCAGAATCACTTATAAATAAGCGAAAAACGAACTATTCTTCGAACCATTGTAAATTTTACAGTTGAGAGACGGAATTAAAAAATCACATCCCAGTAAAATCTACACATAACTGAATTTCTTTCTGTTCGTTTGCAGTTTCAGTAAAATAACTTTTCCTACTATGTAAGTTATTAAGATGCATTAAAACTAAANTATGAAACTCTATAGCTCTTAAGCAGAATCACTTATAAATAAGCGAAAAACGAACTATTCTTAATATATACAAATTTCCCTACGTATGCCATTGTAAATTTTACAGTTGAGAGACGGAATTAAAAAATCACATCCTAGTGAAATCTACACATAACTGAATTTCTTTCTGTTCGTTTGTAGTTTCAGTAAAATAACTTTTCCTACTATGTAAGTTATTAAGATGCATTAAAACTAAAATTATTATGTAATGTTTTTATAAACATAATTAAAAATTAAAATATGACCTAGTTTGCTTGGATAAAAATTAGCAAAACAATGTGAATAAAGCACAAATAAAGGTACAGAATTAAAATATATATTTGTGCTTTATTCACATTGAATTGCTATTTTTCATTCATCTGCAGCAGAAATAATGACAAAATTTCAATTTATTCCTATTTATTTCAACAGTTCAATTTTAATTTTTCATTTCTGCTGAACTTAGAACTCTGTTTCATCTTTTTGTTGTCGATGCAAGAAAAGATATTTCAAGTGGCCATATATTTTTGTATAATTATTTATTATGATATCTATGTATTAAATAATACAACAATTTAAATTTAGTATCATTTCATCAACTGAAAAGTGTCTAACTATTATTTTCTGCTTTAGATTTCGCCTTTCGGTATCACTTCAAGAATCTTCATTCACTTTGCATTTAATTGGTGTTGTTCTTTGGGAAACCAAGCAGGGAGAGAAAGCTTTTAAAGTTTTCATGAAAGTAATTTTTAATTTTGTCTGTTTTTTTTTAATATATATATATATATTTCTTTAAAATATGTAATGTGTCCAAAAAGTGAACACCCTGATTAGTTTTTAATCAATTAATTGCATTTTAAACAACAGTTCAGAAACAGGATTACTAATTTTAAAAAAAATTGTGTTCTGATTACACATTTCTAAAAAAAGGAAGTGCTTTGGCTAAGTGGGTAAATATGAATGCAATTAATATAGCTTGCTTTCACTTTAATTTAAATTTTTACCAATCTTTATACCCGAGTATGCTTCTATAGTTTTTATTTTAAATTAGATAAAACAAGTAAAAACAACCTGATGAAAGTTGACTTAGAATATTTCATGTCAATTGATGATGCAGAAATATTAAAAATAAGAGATATTAAGAATTCTTGTAATTGTATAATAACTAAGGAAATAAATTTTTTAAAGCCTATACATGTTCTCTCTAATAAGTCTTAGAAATCTCTCTTTTTTTTTTATTTAAGAAATCTTACTCTGTTTTTTGAAAGGGAGAGAAATTTTCCCCCATTTTTTTTTCTGTGGCGAAAACCTAGGAAAGTAAAATGCTTTCTATACAGTTTACAGTTAGTAAAATGAAAAACCTATTCAGGAGAATCTATTTTCCGGACTTGTCAAAGTCCCTACAATCCATATCGGAACTTTCCTCTGTATCACTTTATTTTATTAGGAGAAATAGTATTTGATAATTTTTAGAACTTCTATTGAACTTTCCTAAAAATATTGAAGCAATGAAATTAAGTTGTGAGTAATTTTGAATAGGTAATATAATATTTCATATTTGTCATCTTTAAGATTTTTAATAAATTTAACTTTATTAATCAAACTGATTTGGATAACACTGAAAAATTCTTAGCTTAGATTATACTTAGGAACGACTTAGATACATATCAAAAATCTAAAAATAAGTAAATGTATAAAATTTAACTGCCTTAAATCTGATCGGATGAAAATCTTTAATGACAATGGAAGACAATGCGGAATAGAAAAAATATTCAGTCTTTGTTTATTTGTGAAAATATAATCACCTGTCCCCAGACCAGTTGCTGAAAGGTATTACTAATCGGTACACATTTTCTCTAGTCAATTTGCATGTCGCTATACTACTTTTATAAAAAAAAAAAATATGTCCATTTGTATGAAAAATTACTATGAATAATGTCAGAATTATGATGAAATATGCTACTTTGTAATAAAAGCGGANAATCTATTCAGGAAAATCTATTTTCCTGACTTGTCAAAGTCCCTACAATCCATATCGGAACTTTCGACTGAATCACTTTATTTTATTAGGAGAAATAGTGTTTGATAATTTTTAGAACTTCTATTGAACTTTTCTAAAAATATTGAAGCAATGAAATTAAGTTGTGAGTAATTTTGAATAGGTAATATAATATTTAATATTTGTCATCTTTAAGATTTTTAATAAATTTAACTTTATTAATCAAACTGATTTGGCTGATTTGGATAACACTGAAAAATTCTTAGCTTAGATTACACTTAGGAGCGACTTAGATACATATCAAAAATCTAAAAGTAAGTGAATGTATAAAATTTAACTGCCTTAAATCTGATCGTATGAAAATCTTGTATTTTGGAAGACAATGCAGAAATAGAAAAAATATTCAGTCTTTGTTTATTTGTGAAAATATAATCACTTGTCCCCAGACCAGTTGCTGAAAGGTATTACTAATCGGTACGCATTTTCTCTAGTCAATTTGCATGTCGCTATACTACTTTTTAAAAAAAAAAATTTAAGTCAATTTGTATGAAAAATTACTATAAATAATGCCAGAATTATGATGAAATATGCTACTTTGTAACGAAAATGGAGATTAAGACACAAGATAACAAAAAAAAAAAAAAAACAGCATTGATTGCCGATCCGGAGGATCATTGATAATTTTTTTATTTATATATATATATGGTGGTTTGAGTCAAATTTTAGTCGTCTCAAACTTAAGGTCCACCGTTAATTTTGTGCTCTGACTAAAAGCAAATTTGGAATCTTCCCTCTCTACTTACTTCTCTTTAGCCATTGAGTTCAGTTGAGAGGAAAGTTGTCTCTTTAATATTTGTTGTGCATCATTAATTTTTTCAGTCTTTGGTTCTTAACAATCCCCTTTACGTTTTTAGAGAATATTGCCTTTAAGAAAAAATTTGATTTTAATGAAAAGTTTCTTTTATGTGCTTAATAAACATCCAAATTTCAATATTATTAAAGATCAATTATAGTCTTATTTAACAACAATAGAGTTTTTATTAAAAAAGTAATTATGTGTTTTTTTTTCTTTTTCTTAGGCAGCTGAATCTGATCCTTATTTTGCCAAAAACTTTTTATATCTTGGTCATCATTATTACTTCAATCTTAATGATAAAAGGTAAGGAAAATGTATATCATTATACTTACCATTATACTTTAATATACTTAATATTATATTTTTTATCTTTTACAAAATGAAGTAATAATAAACAAATAATTTTAATATTTAGAGTTTCTAGATTTAATATTTCTGATTGGTCTTGTCACTTTTTGTTTCAGCGTTTACCTTGAAAATCTGTATTGAGTTAGGAAAGTCCAAATTTAGGAATTTTTAATCAGACCAGCAAGCGTCAAAGTTGAAAGCTGAAAATTATACAAAAAATTCTGCCATAAATCCATGTGATTTTTGATTGTTTATTCTACAGACTTCTGTATAATTTAAAAAAAATTCCAACTAACTTTTTAAATCTGATTATACGATTGTATAATGTTACATAAATCAAATTTCATTCTACACAATCATTTTTTTTCAAATGCTTGATATGAACCAATTTCATGATAGATTCACATTTTTTCTTGTTGTGAGTAGTAAAAGATTCTGGGTTCTTTTTAGGATTTTTGAGGTTATACTGGAGTGAAATAGGCTCGATAGTTTATTGAATAGTTTAGTTACTTTTATTTTATTAATGACTCTACTTTTAGTCAATTATTTATCAGAAATCTATTATAAAAAATTTAATGTTTTTTTTAAAGTGTTTTTTACTTTTCTTTTAATTCTATTCTAAGTTTGTTGCATTNCAAAATTGCAGGACAGGAACACTTTAATTGTCCACTAATCTTCAGATTTCCTGCTATGTTTTAAAAAACTTTATTTCTGAAAACCTTTAGCGTGGCGGACAGCTGGCCGCCTTTGGCTGCTAGTGTTACATAAATCGAATTTCATTCTACACAATAATTTTTTTCAAATGCTTGATATGAACCAATTTCATGATAGATTCACATTTTTTCTTGTGAGTAGTAAAAGATTCTGGGTTCTTTTTAGGATTTTTGAGGTTATATTGGAGTGAAATAGGCTCGATAGTTTATTGAATAGTTTAGTTACTTTTATTTTATTAGTGACTCTACTTTTAGTCAATTATTTATCAGAAATCTATTATAAAAAATTTAATGTTTTTTTTAAAGTGTTTTTTACTTTTCTTTTAATTCTATTCTAAGTTTGTTGCATTTTTGTACTGTTTTGATTGGAATTTTGTACCTCTATTTATTGACTGATTTGTACTCCTCCTCATGTTAATTGCTTGTTGCAATTAAATTTAGTTTGCATTTTATTTTGTTTTCTCTCCCATCACTGATGATAGCTATTTTAATCTTTTTATTTGATCTTTATATGTCAGTTACAATAGCATAGGGTTACACCATGGGTGCTATTTTTTACATGAAGTGCAACAATTTAAATTGCAAACAAATCAAAACATTTCAACGAAATCAGCTGAATTGTTCCGAGTTATCAAATTTTAAAAAGCTGTATATTTAAAGGTTTTATTTCTCAAGAACTATTCAACTGATTTAGTTAATAATATTAATATTTTATTACTTTAAATTATGTACTTTAAAAACGTTTATGTTTTGCCATTCGAAATTAATTCAATTACTATGAAATAAATTAATGAAAAATTATAAATAATGTTTTAAAAATTGGGTTTTTACCCAGAATTAACTGAACAAAAGAAATTTATGAATTAAAAATTTTGACAAACAGCTTAAAAGATTTTTTCTATAATTTATGCTGAAAATTATTAGAAAATGAAAATTTAAAGGTGCATTCTCTAAAAAAAAGAAAAAAGGTATTCATTTAATAATTTTTAAAATCCTTAAAAAATTAATTAATCTATCCCCTTGAGAAAAAAAGAGAAACTTATAAAAATTTTATCATTTGAGAATGATCTTAACAAAGTAATTATTTGTAATAGTAATCAGAATGAAACATATAAACACAGATAATTTTTATGTATAATTATTATTTTAACAGTTAATTAATTTTCTTAAAAATGGAATATGAGTAAAAAGGCAGTATTTTTAAGGATTGGTGGCTTATTTTTACAGAAAGGGCAAAGAAGGTGCATTTATAGGGATCAAAAAAGAGACAGGATGGGTCGCCTTAATCATAATTGTGCTTAAATAATTTTGACCAAGAGTTCGTGAGTTTGATCTCTGTCGGCCGAAGACACCCCGTGTAGTAAACGGTGACTGATGCACGTTAAATCTGTGGGGTTGCAAAGTCCTCCATGTTCCCATAACAAATCAATACCTTTGGGGATACTGATTCAGGAGTTTCCGTGGCTTCTGGATTGGTTCAAAATTACAAGGCTACGCAGTTGAACATTAGTAGTTGTAAACCCAAAATTGTATCGGCTGCTCAACGACAGATATAAAAAAAAAAATTTATAATAATAATAAAGTTCAGTTTGTTAGATTAAGATAAAAATTTTAAAATCTAAATTTCAGTTTCCAAATAGATTTTTAGGTCATTTTTGTAAAGATCCTACAATAAACCGTTCCCTTAACTCTGAGTACTATTTTTGTAAACTTAAATCTGGACATATTTTGGAAAGGAGTTGGTTATGTTAGTCATTTTCTTTAAATGGTGATAACTGCTAAACTTGTTAACTTTTTGCTGATAGTTGTGATGTACATTTTAATGCGTGGTACAAACTTACTTTAAGAGGCTAAGGAGATTTAAGTAAAAGGATAAAACAGGATTGCCGCTAAGTCCTCCACAAAAGCAAATTTCTTCCAATACTTAATCCAGGAGTTTCCATGGCTTCTGGATTGGTTCAAAATTACAAGGCTTCGGAGCTGAACATCAGTAGTCGTAAACCCAAAAAAATTGGATTGGCTGTTCAATGACGAATATAAAAATATAAAAAAATCTCTTAAGTGTTCTACAACTTGAAAAAGTCTAGAAACTCCTGTTCTGAGTGATAACCATGGATAACCTGAAACTTATTCATGTAACCATTAAGATAGTTTTAAAAAAAAAATATTTCTCTTGTGAGAAATTCTTGAACTAAAATTTGAAAGAATTCTGAAGATGTTTGATTCTCTTTATAGTAAAGCAGTCCTCTGTTATGAGAAGGCATTCTCTCTTGATAATTCTGATACTGAAATAGGGATGTCTCTGAGTCAGATGCTGAAAGAACTAAAAAAAGAAGTATGTATATGCCATCATTTTGAAAGGCTATTTGTCTAGCATATTAAAAATTATCATTATTGCAATGAGCCTACATACTTTCAGGCCAGTCAGGGTCTGACTTAGCCTAATTGGGATCCGGGGCAAAAACTTCTTTGGGGGCACCCCTCTGCTTCACTTTTTCAGGAATGAAGATTTGAACTTTACAAAGGTATTTAAATTTTTCACCTCATTATACATATATAACGAGAAAACTGACTAGAAACTAAAATAGCTTTTAAGTTTTTTACCCCTCCAATGATTAGACGAAATATTGTTCTGTCCATTTTACTGCTTTTCTGACAATTCTATATCCATCATGGCGAATGAAGTCTGCTGATTATTAACTTTGTCATCTAGCTGCAAAAAATTCATATCCTTGCTGACATTAGGGCGGAATTCAGCTAAATTTTCATAATTACAATGGCTCACTTAAGCCAATCAGAAGACTGTGGACTGATCCTAAAAACACGACACCTAGTGATCCTAAAAACACGACACCGAATTCAAGCATCACTGACTGCACTCAGTAAACGGGTGGGTGACCACTTTGATCAGCCTGCATAAGGACCGAGGGTGCATGGTATCGATCTTTGTTAAACTGTTCTACCGTAAAGTGATCATCAGGCTACCAAAGCAGGAGGGCTATCCCCTCAGCAGACGATCAAAATTGCAATGGCATGTCTTCTGATGATCCTCGGGTATGTTTCCCAGACTGTCGCCAATAGCTCGTTGTACAGCTCTAGTGTGACGTAAATAAAGTATCTACCTACCTTACTACCTGGATATTTTGTAAGTATAAAAGATAAAGAAAAATTATGCAGTTCGTAAAATGGTAAAGCGTGTTGGAAGAAAAATTAGTGTAAAAAATACTTACATATTAGTTCATCTTTACTTGATACGTTGTAAAATTTAGAAAGCTGACATTATAAATAATATCTGTATGCAAAATAAAAATTTAAGAGGTAGAGAAAGATATGTTGGTAAATGTGAGGCTTGAGAGATAACAATAAAAACATTTGTGAACTGGAGCATCTTTCTTTCATATAATTAACTATTTATCAACAAGCAAAATCTCCAAAAGATGATTCATTAAACATTTAAAAAAGCAAGTTATTAAAAACAATTAAAAATGCTTTAAACTAGTTGACAGCAAGCATTTCTACCAAAGTGGGCATTACCGGGGAAATGAAGTATTGGGATGAGATTCAATGAAGCTGCAACCTCCTTGATCCTCTTAACTACAATCCTTGATCCTCCTACTTCTGACTTACATGGTTTCATTGCCCGATATTTTCGTGTCGCTGTTCTTTGTTTATTTTTCCGCTTGCTGACACAAATAAACACCTCTACAAAATAAATGTATTGTAATTATAACTGAATAACTTTAATTATAATTTAAATTACCCTGTTATGACTAACATAAAGACTCATTCTTGTTGACAGATGTCAATTAAAAATAAATCTGCTGTACAAAAATTAACCAACAGTTTAGGGTAGTAAAAGTGCCCATTTCCATTTTTCTCTAACTCGTGCTTAAAATTCTTTTTAGGGATTTCAATGTATGAATTATTATCAAATTATGAAAAATTTGTAAATTTATCTTTTTTCTTAAACAATGTGCGAGTGTAAAAAATTAAATTATTGATCAGAATTTAATTAGGATATTTTATAGGATAATTTATGCACAATATTTGAACTATCATACAACCATTGAAACTAAAGTGTGTATTTTAAAAGTTTGAACATTTTTAAAAAGGCATGATTTTTTAACTTTCCATCTGTTTTCAGTACATTGCACAAAAAAAAACATATTAACTGATTAAAAAAAAGAAAACGCAATGATATTGAAAATCATTAATCCCTAGTTTTAAAACACAATCTTCAAAATCACAATGGTTTAATTAAGTTATTCTATTCAGAAATATTTGTTAACCTACAATAAAGGTAAGGATAAAAGTATTAAGGGACACTATTGACTTTGTCAATTTAAATATTAAAAAATAAATAATTGTAAATTAATTTGTAAACTGGTTTTTCAGTAGTTAATTGTAATGCATTTCTATTCCATTTTCAATTCATGCATTTACATGTATGAATTATCATGCCTATCAAAGTACAGTCGGACCTCTATTTAACGAAGTCGCTAAATTAAATCCATAAACAATAGACATCATTAAAATAGCAATTAATACACCTTTATCCTGCAAAGTAGTAGGGTAAACTAACCATTGAAGGAACACTTAAGCTTCGCTTGCCTTTTGAAATATCATATTAATTTCAAAATTCGTAATTTCAGTTAAATGACAGTGTCAACATATTTGTTACTAATTGGAAACTATGCAAACAAATTTTAGAGAACTTACATAATATTGTTTTAAAGTTTTGGAGGTTCAAATAACAAGTAGTAAGAAGACCCAGTGAAGGAACAGCTCTTACCAGTGAAGGAACACAAATTTGCCCAGTGAAGGAACACTTAATTTTGGTTATTTTTTAATGTTCTTTATGAATTTTTTTAGCCATAAAAATATATAAAAACAAGACTATTTGTGAAATTATAACATACAAGTACTTGTAAAATGCTAATTTTTTCTGTAAATTATGAACTAGAAATTAAAGTGATGTTAAATACAAAATTAATAAAAAAAAAATCATTCTTTCTTATAATTTGACAGTCAAATCTAAATCATTGTGTTATCCGATGCTGTTTATTATCATTATTATTTTATCACCTTTTTGTTTACTCCTTTTCCTCTTATTTCTTGAAGCTTTTTTTCTTTTTTAAGTATTTTTTCTTTCTTTTTCTTTTCCATGTTCTCTTTTTTGAACATTTTTTAGATCTTTCAGCCTCTTGAAATTTTTGCCATTTCTCTGAAGTTAGTGCAAAAGGTAATTTATTCGTTTTTCTTCTTATTTGATCTTTCTTTTTATCATCAATATTTGGCCAATGTAAATAGTTCTTCCAAACTTCTTCTGATTTTTCAGCAGCATTTCTAGAATGCCGTTCTTGAAAATAGACGGGGAAAGGTGTCTTGAAGTTTGAGGCAAATTCATCTCTTGTTGACTTATACATAGAGGATTACATCTAGAGGAAGTACTGATTTTACTTATAGAATCATTTCTATTTTCAACTAAGAGAGGATCAGCATGAGGACTCATTTCAAATTTGATATCTAAGATGCATTCATTATCAATACTAGCTTCAGTTCCTAAGTTTGATTTAACCAAGTGGTCTTCTTTTAATACGTACTTCTTTCATATTGAAAAAAATACAGGCTCTTGGACATTTTCGATATTAGACTCTTCAGTCAATGCTGCGTTAAAAATTTGCAACGTATCTTGAGGGATTTCCCTCTCAAGCTTCTGAAGAAATTGAGTATCGTTTCTGTTTAACTCTGTTTTTTGTTGAGGAGCTTGCTTCTAAATTCTAACATTGTAAAGTAGTTTTTATTAATTATATAATCACGTTTTATTTACATAACATTTTTTGAACTGAAATTATTTCAGGAATTGTTCATACAATTTTTAACAAAATTTCGGTTGTCCTCTATATAACAGAATTACTTATCCTGGAGTAATGTAAAATCATATATCACGCATTACTGTTCATTCACTGGAAGTATTCCCAGTGAAGGAATATGCCTGTTTCTTCACTGGTTAGAAGTTGTTTTTTTGTCTTTTAAGCAGAATTTTGATGTATAATATGACTAAAGGTACAAGAAAATTACAAAATTTCTTTTATTTTCATTAACTGGGAAATAAACCCAGTAAAGAAACACTTGTTCCTTCACTGGTTTTTCATCGTTTGGTGATCCAGTGAAGGAACATGCCTGTTACTTTACTGGTTAGAAGTTGTTTTTTGTCTTTTAAACAGAATTTTGATGTATAATATGACTAAAGGTACAAGAAAATTAAAAAATTTCTTTTATTTTCATTAACTGGAAGAAAAACCCAGTAAAGGAACACTTGTTCCTTCACTGGTTTTTCATCGTTTGGTGATCCAGTGAATAAACAGCCCCTTATCTCAGTACTTGATTATGCTATGGTGCTTTATAAAAAAATAAAACGTAACTTCAATAACTATATTTTGAATTCTCTTTTTCACAGTGAGAAAAATAAGACTACTACATGCAATTAATTCCCCTTCAAACATATAAATACAAACACTCACCTTATAATTTTTTCAACGAAACAAAGTGTTGCAGAGATAATAACAAATTCAAAAAATTTTCCTGGGAAGTCTATTTGACCAGGTAATCCAAAATATTGCTAGATGACTTCCTATTGTTTGGCAGTAAGCTATTGTTAACAATCAATCTAAAGAAAAACTTTCAAATTCTTATTTTTAATCAATATATATGAAATGTTCCTTCACTGGTTGGCTTACCCTATATACTATTTATTTTATAAAACTTAAAAATATAAGAAATGTGCATGGAAAGCAAGAATAAAGCAAAACATTATCCGGTGTTACACTATCATGCTACATACATTTTAAACTAAAATAAGCTAAATTTATGTGTAAAATTATCGCTGCATTAATTATTAAAGTAATATTAAACAAGCATTACCACATTCATTCTTAAGTTTAATGGCTACTGATAAGGTCCGTTAATTTTGTTTGAGTTTTGAATTACAGAAAAAAAAATCAATTCAAGGGCATTTCCCCCATAAAATGCGTTAACAAGCTTAAAATATTCTGAAATTTTACGGAAATGGGTAAAGTGGATCTAAAAAAAAAAGCTCGTTAAATAGAAAATTCACTTCGCTATTTGGAAGTTATTTTACAAAGAAATTTCCAAAATGTTCTTGGTTTCTTGAAAAAATTCACAAAATAGAGAAATTCGTAAAAGGGAAGTTCGTTAAATAGAAGTTCGACTGTATTTTCATGCACTTCTATCTCTTATTATAAAGCAAGTTTTAATGCAGCTATATTGTTTAAAATGTATTGTTTTGATTTATTTTTACAATTGCATTCATAAAATTTTAACTAACTATGAATTCGATTTTTTAAATTATCTTTTAAAAAATTCAAAAGTCTGATCTAATTTTATAAATAACTGATTTAAATCCTGTGAATCTGTTCTTTTCATATTATTTAAAAAGATAAATAAAAAAATCGCAGACTATGTCCTTTTTAAATTGCATTAATTTCCTTTCTTGTACTTCAGCAGTGCCATCTAAGTGTACGTCTTTAGCTGCATATTTCTTTTTCCCATGGCCCATATAATGTATCTGTTTCATTGAACATCAAACCGCCTGTATGAACACTATGTTGGTCTAAACAGGGTAATTTAACTGTAACCACCATCTATGTGTCATAAGCTGAAGTTATAAGTAATCTTTGGAATCAAACTTTGTAGGAAGAAAATATGATTGTTTTAAAGAAGATCACGGAAAATGCCAGCTTAGGCAGGTATATATTTCTTTCTTTTTTGTTTTTGTTGTATTGTTTTTTGTACCAGGTAAGCCCGGGAAGAATGTACTGTTTGCTTCGACCACCACCACAGCGAAAGTGTCACAGTTCCATGCATACGCATGTCTTAGGTTAATTGTCCGTCTACTATCACCACGGTTGGATCGTGTTGTGCTTTTCTGTTACTAAACATTCAAAATGTTAAGGCGATTCTGTATATGAAATACGTTTTGTAGTGTGGCATAACTACCACTGTAAATATTCAACACCAATTCACTAGTATATTAGACATGTTAACTTGATTATGGTACCTTTTGATAGATGAATGTTGATGTAGTGGATAGACTCTCCCCTTATTGGTGACCCATACATGATATGAACTCATCAGTGGTCCACGTTAAACAGTTGATTTGTTCACAAAATAGCGCTCTAAATTCATGTTAAGTAAATACAATTTTCCCAGCCAACAATAACAAAAAGGGCAAATAGAATATATATATATATATACACACATAATAAGCACAAAAAAATAATAATCAGCATAAATCGACTAGTGGTATTCGTTCATCGAATTCTATCAAAGATAAAATTCTGGAAAGGGAGTATTGTGGCGTAACTCTAACTGCAGATATTAAATACCTAGTCACTAGTATATAAGATATGTTAACTTGTTCCTTTTGATGGGTGAAGGTTGACATAGTCTATAAACTCCCCCCTTGTTATACGCTGTGGTGAATAAAATCATCGCCATCAATCAGTCGGCATAAAAAATAATGCAACCCTAGTATAGAACTACTTGAATAGCAGAATGTCTTTTGCAGTGTGGTGGCGAAATGTGACAAAGAAAAGTTAATATTTTGATGTTTTCTTTTTAAGTACAAAATGTTCATTTAATTAAATCTCTGGACGATGAAATAATTATTCTATAGTAGCATTGCTTTTGAATGCAAAGAATGTATAGTGGAGTACTGAAATTTATCATAAACTCTAAAAGATTTATGATGAAAAGTAGATTCAAAAATTGAGTAACATATACAAATGTTCACAATGAAGCACATAATAGACTAAAATGACGACAGCCTTCAAAGGTTAAATTTCATAGCTGCAAGTTTTCCCAGAATATTCAGACACTTATTATACACAAACTTTACATTTTATTGTGTCTAACAGAATTTTAAAAAGCAGTGCTGATATAAGATTACTTAGTTATCTTTGTTTGATTATGAAGTATTAGTTCTTTTACATCTAATTATTAAAAGTGTTTTATATCTATTGTAGCTGCAAGTGGGCTTGGACTCAACTTGGTCTTTACTATTTGGAAAAAAATAATTTTAATGACGCTATATTCTCTCTACAAAAAGCCTTAAGAGCTGATCCTGATAGCAGGTAAAAACTTTATTAGCGTAATATTTCTTTTTTATTTATTAAAAAAACGTTTATTTTACTTGTTTTAAGCATTGTTGGAACTGATGCAAAAGTATTCCTAAAATGCGAAGTAGCATTCTATTTTTAAAATTATCATAGATAATTTTCTATTAACAATTATCAGCTAAAGTTATACAAATTTCCTATATTTAAGTCTCCATATTTATTTTTTGTAGTCTCTATATTTTCTCTTTCCATTAAATGAAAAGCTATATTTACTTGTTTATTTTTGCTTTTAAACTCTTGAAGTCAGTTTGTATTATATTAAGCTGCTTGAAAAATTTAAAACATTTCCATACTGAGTGTTAATTTTCCTTATTCAGCCACTATTCCTAAAAGCTGGTATAATGGAGGAAAATTTTAAAACCACAGTTACATTGATGACTAATTCTTCAAATGTACTAATCTTCTTAATCTAGTATTACAAGTAGATTATACTAAAACTTAGTTGTTTTTTTTTTTTTTTTTTTTAAATAAAAATTAAAGTAACGATAACATGTTTAGTAAGAGTTAAGAACCACAATTTGCTTTACTAAAAGTACCAGAACTTTGTAATGGTGCATTCCAGGTTCCTCTACGTTCTTGTGTTTAAGCTATCTTTACTTCTTATATTTGTTTGGGCTGATTTCCCTCTTCTGAAAGATCATTATCTTCTCACCATTGGACCTATCGTTAAATATAAAATAAATTTTCAATATTTTTTATCAGCTTTGTGGTAAGATATTTCACATTTTTTTACATTAAGGATCAATAAACTCGTTATTTTTCTCTTAGCAGTTCTTTTTTTGTTCTTCATTTGTTAATTTTAAGAAAATTCCAAATATCTTTATATTTATTGACATTTTTGTCTTCTTCATTACATACAATCATTAAAAAATTGTGTTATAGTTACAAGAAGTGAGTGAAAATTAAAACATTTCTAACAAAATGTTTGAAGTGAATCATAATTAATTTTTAAAAAAAGATTTCACTCAATCGAACTAGTGATAGTTATTAAATAAATATTCATATATTTACTCGTATGAATGCTGATTTCTTTGTTAACGACTTTAGTACCACACGACCTCGTCATAGCGCATTCTTGACCACCAGGGTTTTTCTTGGTCTGTTTTTCCTCTTCTTTCTCTATTGGCTACTATTGTTTGTTTGTTTTTTTATTTAAATTTTGTTTCTCACTTTTATTTTTCATTATTAATGGTTTATTTTAAAACAATGTTTTTGAAATTAATTTCTGTTTAAAAACTATTTTCTGTGCTTTTTTACACTATTTTGGAATTAACATCCTAGCCATCAATACTTTAGCCGACCGGCCTGTGTAGGGGACAGGAAACTGTCCTTTCATCAGAAACGTCCTGGGTTCGAATCCCGGCCCGGGCGTGGATGTTTCTTTCTCTCTCTCTGTTTGTTCTATATCCTTTCTCCTTTGTGCATGAATGTGACCCGCCCTATAAACGGGTTGTGGTGGAGTGAATGGCGTGGCAGAAGTCGAAATCCTGGCCATAGATGGCGCCACTGAAAAACAAGAACAATCGCACTTCCACTGCCTAAACAGGCATAGGACAAAAAAAAGAAAATCAATACTTTAAAGGAAATTATTAGATATAATATAAGAATTTCATTCAAGGTGTTTGAACAGTGATTTTTAAAATTTTTAAACCACTGTAAATTGATTGATGTTACAGCTGATGAACATGTAGTCCAATTTACATAAGTTTCCTAAGTTACTGTATTTTAACAGCTCGTGCAATAGTAATATTGTACTGTTAAATCTTCTCCCATTTCAAGTCTTTACGTAGATGGTACTTATTAAGTAAAAATAATTGCTGAAAAGTGTGATTCAGGTTTTTTAATATGGTCTAAAAATTTAGGATTTGAAAACCGTGTTAAATGAGATGGATTCAGTGACTCAAAATCCATGTTTCCAAGTAGATGTGCTTTGACTCAATACAAGTAATGGCTCAAATACAGGATTTGAAAATTTTGCAATTTCCCAAGCATCCTATAAATCCTATCCTTTATAATATATCCTATAAATATTGTAGGGCCCGGATAACCTGGTTGGTAGAGCACTGGGACCACGTCCAAGAGGTCGTAGGCTCGATCCCTGCCTGCCAAAAACTCCCTGTGTAGTAAATGGTGACTATTGCGCCTTAAATCTGTAGGGCCACAAAGTCCTCTGTATTTCCATAACAAATCATACCTCTGGGGATACTGATCCAGGAGTTTCATTGTCTTCAAGAGTGGGTCAAAATTACAAGACTACGAAGTTGAACATAAGTAGTTGTAAACCTAAAAATTGGGTCAGGTGTTCAACGACTGTTATAAAACATAAGTATTGTAATATCCTATAAAAATATGTTTGAAACTATATTTGCGGGTAAGTATTTAGACTGAGGTTATGGACTAAGAACCTTTTTCCAAATTTAGTAAGCTCAAAACTGTTTGTAATGAGTTACTTCCTACGTAATGGGTTACTTCAAGGACAACACTCATATTGTGAGTTGACCATGGATTGGTACGGGGACCATGGGGTTAACCAAATGAACTAGTCTTGAACTCTATTAAGAATCTCTGGGTCGAATGGGATTGCTGAATAAAGGAGGATTACAGCCATAGACAGAACTTGAAAGTATTTTCCAATCTGAGCCAGAGAAAAGTCAACTAATTTTTAAACTGGTGGAAGAAAGCATGACCGGAGAATCGAGACTGAAATGTTCTCTTGTTGGAAATCTACAAACTATTGAATATCAATTTGTTTTTCTTTTCTTTTGGATCAATAATGTCCAAATACTTATTGGTAGATGTATTTCATGCCTTTTTTGCCGCAAAAAGACTTTTTAATTTCAAAAATTTCATTTTCAAGTTACTAAAAATGATTCTGATGTAGACCGATTGTAACTGTGTTCTTTTTTATTCATTCTTAAATTAATTAACTTAACATTTCTTTTTCAGTCATGGCTGGGAATGTCTGGCTGATGCATACTTTAAACGTGGAAGCTATGAATCTGCATTAAAAGCCTATGAAAGAGTGTACGAGATCAATTCAAGAGCAATGTACCCTTTGTATCAGTGAGTGTCAGCGTTTCCTTATTTTTCTGTATCCCACTAATATGCAGGGTGCGGTCATTGATTTCCAGGACTGATCGAATAACTCCTGAAAATTTTTGCATTACACTCCCATTTTATTATGATGCTTATTGTCATTAAATTTAGAATTACACTAAGACCCTGAATTGAATGTTTCAAAATAAATTATTAAACAGAGAATAAGTGTGTTTTGTAAATAAGAATTCAAATAAATAGCTTTGATTAAACTCATAGATGCTCATGAGACAGATTGAGAAATCACCCCAACGTAACTTTTTCTTAAGTTTAGCAATGGCTTATCAGATAAAAAAAAGTAGAATGTAATATAAAAAGTTAAGCAATATGAGTTTTAGTTTTTTGACAGAGCAGCTAAAATGGAACGAACGATTAAGCATCTTTTGTCCTCTCCATCTCCTCTAAGCCTAAATTTAATCAATTAATAATATTCTAAACCATAAAATCTTGTATTATTATTGTTATGAGTAATCGTATATCTTTGATTTAATAACGAGTTAAAAATTACTAGCCTTTTGCGGTTTTAACAAAAGAAATTTCTGGAAACTATTTTTCTGCTGTTTAAGTAAGCAGTGTTAAAAATCACTTTTAATTTTGTTTTTTAAAAGAAGTTTTCAGGTAAAATTGCTAATTAAGCTGGAAGAGGAACAATTTTGAAAAAGTATTCTCAAAACGTTCTAATAGTAATTGTATATGAATTTAACATCTCAAAAATTTAAAAAGTAAATTGGTTCGCTTAAATAAAAGTATATTAATTACTAGTAAAATTGTATTACTTAATTTATCTAATCAAATTTTTTAAAAATTAATACCTTTCATTTGAGATTGAAAGAGGAAGTAACTATAACTTAATAATGAAAAAGAATAAGTGAAGATGGCATAGAGTGTGGGGAAGGAAAAAAAATTTATCTCCAGAGCATGAAGATGATACTTAATTTTCAGTTTTATAAATTTAAATTTCTTTGAGGATGATGGTTCTAAAATCACCAGAAACTTGCTTTTGCATTATTTAAACAATCTCCAAAAATATCCTCTGTTTATTTGACCTAAGTTAATATTCACAACATTCAATGGATATTTTAATCTCATTAAAAGAGTGTTTTCTTCTAGAATTGCGACAATTCAAAAAATGAGAGGGATCTTCACAGAAGCCATTGAGAAATTTAAGAGCCTTTTAAATACAGTTCCAACATATATTCCAGCTCTTATAGGTATTTATAATTTATTTGATTAAGCATTTATTACTAAACCTTTTGGATGCATGAGAATGGATTGGGAAAAAAGATGAAAAAGTAGCATTGGAAACAGTGGTGTGTTTTGTTACATTTTTAAACAAAATTCAGGAATTGTTTTGAATAAATGAACATTCACTTCAGTTCAAATACTTGAATTTTGTTATAGAATACCATTCTGTTTAATGAGCTTTTTTTAAATCTCATAAATACGGGCTGAAAATGCTGTTAATCCAGACACCCCTCTGCTTTACTGAAAAATATAATTAATGACATTATTCTATGAAAAAAATAAAAACTTCATTAAAATAGCTCTTTATTTGCATCCGTTAATTGTGATTTTCTTGTGGAAGTTTCAATTATTCTTGATTCATTTGACTATTTTGCAGGATTGGCAGAATCATTGGTTTTGCATGCCAGAAGAGCTTTGGATGATTGTTTGTTTGGAGTTGCAAAGGATTCCTGTCAAGAGGCTTTGGATATTTTGTCCAGGTATTTTTTCATTATGAGTTTCAAATATTCATGCTCGGTGCTCAAATTCTATTCTAAATTAGTTACTTCCTTAAAAAATTTTTTAACTTAACTTTTTAAAGTTATCAATTCAAAGAAAGATCTGTACAATAATTTATGGTAAAAAATTCAGTTATGATCATTGTTCTTAATTTGCTAAATAATATATTTCTCTATCAAATATCTATCTTTTTTTCGAAATTTTGACTGATATTGATAGATTTTATAGTTCTTTCCACTATTTACCTTGTCTGAAATTGCTGACATCGATTTCAAATGCTTGTTTATTATTTTATTTATGATTATTTAATGTATTTAATAAGTAATAAATCAAACGAGAAAATATTTAATAGCAATTATAATTTTTCATTTATTAAATTTTGAGACCAGCTAGTAGCATTTTTGGTAGTTGCTAGTAGCATTTTTAGTAGTGGCCACTTTTTCAAAAATAGAAAAAAATGATTAGAAAAACTCTTGATAATAATAATGTAAGGTCTTTCTTATGACAACAGTAACTAGAACAATTCTAAAATGGAATAAAGTATTTTTCAGAATATTATAAAACATTCATAATAATTCCATACATTTTTAAAAAAATACTATGCACTTGGGGTGCATTTGGGACAAAAAAAACGTATTGATTGGCACACAATTTTTTAATCTTATCTTGTATTTAGATAGCTGCCTTAGTGGCAGTGGTGTCTGTTAATTTTGCCCCATAAAAGTGATACATAAATTTAACTATGGTTTTAACGAAAACTTCCTCTACCTGAATTTGTTTAATCTTTCACTTGGTTGATTTTTCTTAAAGTCTAAAAGTATTGATTAATTAGTTATTGTGCTTATGGATGACAATATATTGTTATGATGTTATGTGAAGAAGAAATATCTAATACCTAATGTTTGTTTCATTATTTTTAGAGTTGCAAAGACTAATAATGGACTTTCTTGCCTTTGGAAGTTGGCAGGAGATGCATGCACTATTCCATATCACCTCAATGAGAAATGGTTTCCTTTCAATGTACCTGTTGAGCTTGTGCAGGATTCCAAAATATGTGAATCAGTTTCCTGTGATAAACTTCAGATACTTTCTTTTGGAGCAAGGTGACTATTTTTCATCCCCTCACTACCAATGCAATAAGGGGATCAAAGTTGCTTTTGTTCCTTCCCTTACTGCATCGCTTCCATCTTATTCTGTTCTAACTGATGACACTTATTTATTTTTTCATTCAAACTGGCAAAATCCCTCTGCTCTATCAATTTAATAAATTTCACCATTTTTTTGTTAAAAAGAAGTAATTTTATTTGTTCTTTCCATACCCATTGAAAATTTTCCTATAAATATTTATTTTCAGTTGTGTAAAAAAAGACTTACTAGATTTATAAAGAAAAAAAAGACTTATGTGAATAATTTTGTTTAATAATTTAAATTAAGTAGGTGTTGTCCTTTTATGTCAAAAAAATAGCCAGATTTATATAAAAGAATTATTTGTAATGCTTAGTTTAAAGCATGTTAAACCTTTGTTCATAAAATTTTATGGATCTGACTGGCAAAGCTTATAGTCGTCTATTTTCGATATATGGCTGAACTTAAAAATAACCCACAGAGACTAACATTTCGCAAAAAAAAAAACATGAATTTTCAAAAGATTAAGTAATAATAAACTTGCAGTACCTAAAGAAAAAAACTTACATAGGTTGAAATTATATTCTTTCCAACTTAAAGAATGTATAGGATATCATTCCAATCAAGGCAGTACTCAAGAGGCAGGGAGAAAAGGACAATTGTCCTGGGATTGCAAGGGCTCCATGGAACTCTAACATCAAAATAACTTGGCCTATGATTCTTGGCTCAATAAAGGTTCAAAGGGCCGTTATTTTTCCGATATTGGCCCTATATAGAATTTTCCGATTCACCCTATCTTTTACGGCACTTTACAACCAATAGCGGTCCTATATAGAATTGTCAGATTCACTCAATATTTTATATTCATTATTTAACCAATGTTGGTTCTATATTTGCCAATATAGACCATTATAGTACCAATATTTAAATATCTAGACATCACAATATTGGTCCTTCGGTGCATTCTTTTGTAGGATCCATATTGAGCCAATTTTGAACCCAACTGGGGCAACGGTAAAATTTTTGCTAGGGAAATTGCGTAAAAAAATTTAACTGAGCTTAAAAGAAAAATGTGGAGGATTTTTTTTAATAGCAAAAGAACATTCCTCAATTTTTATGAATGGACTTTTTTATATTATTGGCTTTAAAATGCAGTTCAAGCCCTGTTTTCTTGATAATTGCCAATACTTAAGATGACCAGCACTTGCAATTCAAGTTCCCAAAGGTTAAAAGAATTTCAACAAAGGAGAGAATCTTTTAAATGGAACACTTTCTGTGATAAATTCAAGCCATGATTTTTACCTTAACATCAAACAGGCCAACTTCAACATATGTGGGATAACAAAGCTTTTCCAGCAAGAAGTAATTCTACAAAGGTTGTTGTGTCCAACTTTGTACTTATTCAAGTCAAAAGCTAACTTTGAACAGTAGTTTGTAACATTCCTATTCATTTTATTTTGAATTTTTAAAACTTTTGATTGTTTATTTTAATAATTGTAGAATTATTTTAATAATATATTTATTAAAATATTTAAAAAATATATTTTAATATAATATATTTTAATAATATATTTTAATAAAATATTTAAAAAAAAGTAAGCATATTGATATTCTACAAAATTGTTTTGTAGTAACATTAATTACAATTAAGCAATGAAATGTTAAAAATTATTATATTTTAGAAATAATTTGTTATTCCCTAGTTTTTTTAATAATAAATTTAATATGGTTTAGTAGCTATAATAAATTTAAAATAGTTTTGAACAAAGGACTGTTTCTTTTGCAAATAAAAGGGCAAGATATTAATTTGTTCTTGTCTTGAATACCTGTCTTGAATTCTGTTTTTATCATTCAAACATGCTTTATTGTGTTCATAAATTGATGTTTCATGTGTCTAATCATGTTACAATATTTAATAACTATCCAAGTTTTCCTTTCAGTTATGCTTACCACAACTGAAGAAGCAGAAGTAAACTATAATAATAGAGTATTGAAAATTCATATTTTTTTAAAAGTGATATTTTGAGACTCAAAGTGTTATCTGTTACTATTTTTAAAAAAAGTTTTCGAAGCAGTAATCAATTATATAATGCAGATTTTCTGTTTTTATTTAGAGAACCACAATTAATTTTCTTCTGGGGACAGTAAAAGCAGTGTCTGGCCTTGATTCCAATTTCCATGCCATAATATGTTTATTTCGTCACTATTTTTATAATGATGTGTCATAATTACTTTGAATAATAATCTAGGGGTTCATATTACTCTTTCTTTATTCAAAACTAATTCAAGAATTTTCAAGTTCCATTTCCATTAACATCATACAAAATAGTGGTTTATAATTAATTAATTTTTTTTATTTATTTATTTGTTTTGAACTTTTTACTATTTAACCATTTTACAGTCAATAGAAACATTAATTTTTGAAAGCAGAAAACTGTTTAATGCTTATTTTTGAAGTGATTTTTTTTGGAATGAAAATAGAATAAAACCAAATTTCGTTTGCTATGTCTGAATAAACTTTTAAAACACTCTAATTGGTATTAAAAGAGCGTTTGGTCTTTTTAATTGGTCCTTTGTGTATTGATCATTATAAAAGGGTGGTGCAAAAGATATATATTTCTGTTTTACACCTTAATGTTTCAGATTCTTTGGACGCGCATTGCTTATTAAAGATTCCGTGAGTACTCTCTGGCATGATCTGGGTGTAAACTACCATTACCAGTCAACCCTTTCCAATAATCCTTTCGAGTTTTCTAAGAAAGCTTTCACCTGTCTTCAAAAGGCAATTAGTATTTGTCCCATTAATGATGCTCATTGGAGAACTCTTGGGGTGATAGCTCTTGGAGAAGGTTAGTTCATTCTTTAAACATTTTCTTTCTAACATCTGCAAGGACCAAAAAATGCTTTATAATTTTCTGTTTAATGACCACTTAGAAATTCAAAATTTAAAAAAAAAGAAAAAAGAACGATACATTTTAAATTATAATTCATTATATAGGTTGTAATTCAGGGGGTCAGAAGTAATAAATTAATTACTTTAATAGTTTAAGCATTTTCATTCTAGCATCAGCATCAAAAAGTATTTATTTAAATAATATAATTTCTTGTATGTTGTCTAAAAAAAATAAAAGTTCAGAAAAAGTGTTAAATTTCAATTTAAGAGTTTATTATTGTTATCATCAAGGTTTAATTCAAGGATCCGTGTCAATTTTTCCTTATAGATCATATTACAATGAATTCATTGTTACCAGGCAAAATTTATTGAGAGATAAATGAACATGTTGCATTTACGGTTCTATTATTTCATAGGTTTTAGATTTGTGTATAAAATTATACAATCTTTTATAAACATTACTTTTTATAACAAATAATTACATACATACAAATGAAATATCCTTTTTTTTAGAGAAATAAGAAACATAATTCACATCAATACAATTTGCCTAATTTGTGACTATTCCTCATTATAATAAACGCATAAATTATTAATACCTAATTCATCAATATCTAGCTGTAAATTAAGGGATTTCAAGATTGTAAGTTAATAGTTTTATATTAATTAATTAGCGGCTCATAATTTTTCATAGAAAGCTATCAACCGTTTGCAACGAACCTCAAAAGATGGCGCTACATGAGTCGAGCTATGATCTCAAATTGTAACTTTAACAAACTAGCATCATTCATATTTTGAAGTCGTGAAAATATTTTCACTGAATCATGTCACCTGAGGTGTTGCTCTATAAATCATCTTTTAAAGTAGTCCAGAAATTCGTATTTAATTTTTTATGATAACTATTGATTAGTGAATAATTTCTTTCTTTCATTACCATATTAATTTATTGAATTGTATGAATGATATGATTTAAGTATAAATCTTGTTGGCATATTTTTTTATCTACTCTTGTAAGCAGACAGACTGAAGCATATTTTCCTTTTTTTATGATATAAGATTTTTTGTTTTGTTTGACTTCTTAGTTTTTCAAGATTACATGCCTCAAATGCTCCTGAATATACAAGTTTTTTCTTTTTTAATTCTTCTATATTCAACTTATTTCTCTTTTTCAGGATTGAAGGATTTTGCATTTGGCCAGCATGCTCTGGTAAAGTCACTTCTAGTCAACAGACATGTAAGAATTTCTTAACAATTTTGTGATGTTTTTTACTGAATTTTTCTGGGCTTATGAGTATTTTCTGAGTATATAAATTATACCTGCATCATTTCTAAGTAAATTCAGTACAGATGCCAATTCATCAAATAATCTCATTTAATAACTTGTATAATTAATACGAAATAGTATATCTTACTTTAATTTTAATTACATAGATAATTAAATAATTTGAATATCTTCAAAGTATGAAACTAGTGTTTATTAAAAAAATAGGAAAAGCAGTAGTATAAAGTGAAATGAAAATATATTTTTTTAAAAACTTCAAATCATAAAAGTATTCTTTAATTAATAAACAAATTAAAAAATTTTGATTTTAAATTCAAATTGATGAAATGAAAAAAATATATGGTTAAAACAACACTGGTTTTGAACTATAAATGTGTAATACACTCCATTTGTGTAAATGTCTGTTTCAATTCTGTACATAGAAATTGCCATATAATCTGCTGAAAATCAAATCTGGTTCATTATTTGTGGCTACATTGTAGGGAAATCATTTTTCTTTCAAATGTGGACTTCATTCAAACTATATTAAGGGAATTTATATATTGCACTATATTAGTTTATTGGTAGTATCTCCTAGTTAAAAAATATAGTATTCTGGAAATTCTATTTTTTAATATCCCTATTTTATAATTTTAGGATGCAGAAACTTGGACGAATCTGGGCATTTTATATTTGTTAAACCAAAATATTAAGGTAACTTTTATTTTATTTGTGTATACATGAATATCCTTTTTGTATTGTCATTGGATATTATTACTATTTTAGCTTTCTCACTTCGCTTTCAAAATGGCTCAGTCTGCCGAACCAAGTTATCCCCTCAGTTGGATTGGCCAAGCATTCATTGCTGAAAAAGTGAAGCATTCAGAAACTCTGGATCTTTTTAGACATGCTACAACACTTGGATCTCACGTAAGGAAGGTTTTTATGAGTCATTTCTAATTGCTCTCTTTGGCTGACAATCCCAATTGCAGTTTCTTATATAGTTCATGCAAGTAACTTTTCATCACAGATTTTTTTTAAGCATCTTAAAATCTTTCACCTGTGTGAAATTTTTTTGAACTGTTAGAATCTGAAACTAAAAAATAATCAGCAGTTACATAAGCATAAGATCAATCTTTTTCAAAAATTTAGAATTTTCTTTTACTGAAATAATTGAAAGTCCTTTACAACACGCACACACAGACTTTGGTTACAGGCTGTTTATGGGCTATATAGGAATGTATTCCAATTATACTCAAAAATTATTATTGACTAAAATTCAAACTAAGTTAATATACATCTTTAAAAGGATAAACTTTTCATGTATATTTTCTCTTTTTTATGCAAAATTTGCGATACTCTCGATGTCTCAAAGTTAAAGAGACGCTAAAAAAAATTTGAGATAGCAAGTTTTCGAGATAAGAAGTTCAGAACTAAATATGTTCGAAAAAATAGAAAAGTATATAAAATAGTCTTCCAATCTAGCCTCTTGTCGCTACCATGAGCTCTTGGTGCTTTGTTTAAATCAGCTTCTAAAATTTGCTATTTTAGGTGATTTTTACAGTGCTATTGTCTTATAAATATTATTTCTTTTGCAAACAAATTCCCTTCCACATGTGAAGAGATTATTATTAGGTTAGTAAAATCAATCAAAGCTTGAAATGTTACCATTTCTGTTTTCAGTTCTGACTTGTTGCCTTGTGATGTGCTGCATTCTCACTGTCTAAAAGATTAATATTATCAAAGAAATTAACTCCTTAGTTTTTTTAGAAATATTTTTTGTTTAAAATTATTGCATTGATACACACTGTATGTATATCAAAGTAATTATATATATGTGAGGGGACCGGAAAGTAATGTTGTTTCGGCGCATTAAATATTCGTTTGTCTTAAAAGCCAATTCATTTTTTTTTCAATTCATTTTCGATCCAACATTGAAAGGTTGTTACTAACGAGGGTGAATACATTATTGATTAAAAATAAAATCTTGATAACAAATATCAAATGCACCGAAACGACATTACTTTCCGGGCCTCCAAATACACGCTGAATTGTGTGAAATAAAGAGAGCCTCTTTGTTGGGGGATCACATTTCTTTTGGCCAATGACTGTTTATTGTGTTATAAACGGCTATTGGTCAATGAATGATGCTTTATAATACCATTCTATTGAAGCATTTGTCCTGTCTATCTTGAATATTTAAGTAGTTATAATTATTTGAAATTATAGTAATCTAAGTATTATTTTGCCCTTTATAAGTCCACTTTTTCTATCTATGTTATGTTAAAATGTTATGGAATTGAGATTGATTTATATGAAAAAAATTCAGTTAGCTTATTACATAGAGTTAATTTAATTTTTATGACCATTTTTTCATGTGGTCTGGAGTTTTAAAATTTTACGTAAATCTAGGAATTGGCCGTATAAGATGTTTTATTTTAATCTTAGAACGAAGCACTCGCTGGTTATTCAAAAGCAGTGTGTGAGGCACTTCTGAATACTGAGGATAAAAACTCTCTATCATATAAATATAACATTGAAGAGATGGACGCAGTTGTCCGTGCTGCTGACTGTTCAATAAAATTTATAGGTATGTACAATGTGATTTCACTATATTATCTTTAGAAATGAAAGATGTGTTGTATGCAGTGTTCGGAAGTAGCAAAACAATACTGTCCAAACAATAATTTCTCAGAGTCCCAGACTCCTACAAAAAAACGTCTTTACTTCACAGCCACTTCGTGCGAACTCCTTACTTATCTATACTCACTTCATCTACACTTGATCATCACAACACGACACTACTTTTTTTTATAGTGAGTAGTGCAATATAAAGAAAAACAGTATTTTTTAGCGATTCCTGGCAGCTACTTTTAACTTTACTTTTGTTTTTAAAAAAACTGTTTAAAAGTTTCGGAATCTGATTGGCGGTATGGATCCATAAGACTTATTGAGAATGCCTCCATGACCAAGCTTGAGTAAGAATTATGTATTACTAACATATTAACTAGCCATAGCGAATAATAGCTAATTTATAACTTTGACTACACTTTCACAAGCAAATATAAACTCTTGAAATATTAATGTTATTCCTATGGAAAAAAAATTTCTGTAAATTTTTTATGTACTTTTTTTCTTGGGGGAAGTGAAAAAGCATTAAACGGTTAACAAAATTGCTAATCTTTGGAAATTTCTTGGCATTTCCTAATTTAAATATTCCTGATGAAAAAGACATGATAAGTTAAAGGTTTAGAGAGCAAATTCATAAAAATTGTTATAGAATAATAGGCTTTATCTAGAGAAATTATAAAAAGGGATGAAGGTAAATTATTATTTGTGGTTCAAGATAGAATAGTAAGGAAAGAAATTAAATGTTCGTTAAAGTGTCATGAAACTTTTAAATTATAATTTTCTTGTGTCAAATAGTTTGCTTTTAATAAACAAATCGTCAATTACACCCATTTATTTTTATATTTATATCATTTTTGATGATTTTAGAAGCCTTTTTATTTTAATTTTTTAAGGCTACTTTTTAAAGAATGTTAGGTTACCACCCAAGCTTTAGCTATGAGTTCTATCAGCATTATTATTTTGTTTTTAATTAATTGAATATTAAAACTAACACTAAATAAAAAATGTATTTTTATATTTTAGCCAACAATCATAATTCTGCTGAAATGAATAACATATTAGGAATATTGTTAGAGAGACAGCGTATATGTAATGGATCGCTTTTGGCTTATGAAAGGTAATGAAATATTAATTATGTGTTAATATAAATATTTATTAGTTGAAGGAAATATACTTAGATACTTTTCTCTTGTATTATAATCTATATTTACACTTTGGTTCGGTAAATTTTTTACTATTTAAATTTTGTACTAAAAAAGAATTTATGGTATAGGCAGTATTTTTAGAGTTGGTTTCTCAAAGCAACGGCTCTCAATTTTCACGAGCTATGGAACCCCAAATAATTTACCTTCTTTTGGTGTGACGCCAAATTAATAAATAAAGTTTGTTAGCAATTGTAAACTTAACCTAAGAAACACAGTTTTGAAATAGTGTTAATTTTTTTAATCTTTTTTATCAATAATAGTCTTTAAAATTGATTTCATGTTAGACAGTTGAATCCACAGGTCTGAAGCAGCATGTCGCCAAGCTCTGAATTAGTTCTTAGTGTATGCCTAAGCTATAAATAAATATATAAATAAGCTGAATTATGGTTTTTGTTGACATGAAAATGAATTATGAACATTGAATTAACTGTCATAAATATTGAAAATGCTTATCAAAGAAACACATTTTTTTATTGTTGAGTTTTGTTATTCTCTTTAAATTAAAAAGTTTGAGAAGTATCAGGGCAAATCTCGTATAAATGCTGGTTGTTTGAATAATTTATTCCAGAGATTGTTATTAGAAAAAATATTTTCTTATAAAATAGCACAATTTTTTTTTACTGACGTTTTGCCTAAATAATTTCATAAAAATAACCGAAATATTAAATAAGTAACAGATTGTTTTGATTGGATATAGATATGAAAATAGGTTTCCAAAATACTATTTATTATTATTTTTTAAAGTTTTAACTCTCAGAATCCCTGTGACTTTTCTACGGAACCCTAGGGATACCTTTTGGGAACCGCTGGCCTTAAAGTACCTATTTTTTTTTAAATTTCAATTTCTTTTCTTCTTTTTCTAACATTTAGTTCTTAAAGTCACTTTAAAAAAATTATCCATTAACCAGCATGCGCTGGTGCCAATTTCCTGTTTTTGTTCTTTTGTCAAACAGGAAAGATGGAATTTCTTCCTCATTTTCCAGTTTAAAAGGTTGGTGTGGATTGAATTAGGAGTAAAAGTCCTCCTATGTTTCCTATAAATCCTATGTATTAAAAAACTATCCTATATTTTTGTATACTTCAATAAATTGCACATAATTGGCAATTTTTCATATTGAAAAGTATTGAAATATATCCTTGCTATAGTAACTATGTTTTATTGGTGCTAAACTTTTTTTCCTTACACCTTAAATAAGTTTATGTGTGAGATAGTTTTTCTACTAATTAGATAAAAACAAATTTTTGAACTAATCAATTAAGATTTAAAGTATGGTTTATTGCTTATTTTAAGAGGAAAATTGTGTGGGTTATTAAGTTTATGAGTATTTTGAGACAAATTTTTAAAAAAATGTCATATGTTTAATAATGCAACTTAATTTGCCTTTTTATAATTCATTTTCTTGAAAATTTGACTCTCTTTGTTATAATACAATGGTTTTTGACTTAATGTTTCTACAGACTCCAAGTAGTTGCAAATCGGTGTTCATTTATTATTTTGATTGGGTATATCTATATAATCTGTATATCTATATATCTGTCCAGGCCGAATTTACTACCGTTTAGCGGTACCTTCACAAATTCAATTTTAAGTAAAATGGTAGTTTCACAAATTTAACTTTAGGAAAAACGGTAGTTTCACAAAATACTTTTTACAAAATACTTTTTCTTAAAATTTTATTTTTGTCTCCCTTAAGAAACAATAAATCTGTATTTTTACCATGTTTTTGTGTTGACTTTTTAATATAATTTTTAATTTTTCACAAATTATATCAAAATTTTCAATAAATAGGTACTTTTCAGAAAAGCCTAGACAGACCCCTGATATAGCAGGGTTCTTCTTAAACACTTCAGCCGGTTACCGGCCAAGGTCAGTATATAACCGGGCTGATGAGATTTAAATCACCTGATAGTTTTTTTTTTTTTTTTTTAGAAATCATTGATTTAAGTCCAATATTTTTTAATACAAATATGCCCTTAAGAGTACATTTATAAATTTATTATTTATGATTTTCTTTGTTGTTGGATTCTATTGGTATTAAAGGTTTTATTTAGCGACATAATGATAGGGAAATTTATGTTAATTGTTACCTGATGTCCAAAACACACAATTTTTTTTCCTCCCTTTTAGTTTGATGAGTATAGTGTAAAGAACTTCTTCATATACAATAAGTACATACGGACAATAGATGGTGTTTATTGATAAATTAATACAAATAACTTCCACTTATCACTATTTTGTTAAGAATTACTTTCACAATATTCTTTATTATGAATGAATTATCTATTTGTTAGTTCTCTGCACCATAAAAGGAAGAAAAAAGCTTTTCAGGAGTATGCAGAGGTAAAAATTCTTCTGTGAAAAGATGGGCCCAGTATAAATTTCTGTGTACTCGTCACTCTTTTGGATGTTAGTTCTTTTATGAAGGCTAGTTTGCTCTAATACTTGATCCTTGTCTTCTGAGTGAGGTTAATATTACATGGCTATAGAATTGAACATTGATAGTACTAAACTCAAAAATAAGTGGACTGTTCATCGCTGGTTATAAAATATAATAAAATAAACTGAACATGTTTGCCTTTGCAGATTAGAATCAGAACTTAAAAAACATTTTCAGTGAATAGGTTACATCAACAGAGAGTGGGTGGCATGATATATACTGTAAAACCTCATGGTATGTAAGGCTGGCCCTAATTTGTTGTGCATCTCAGATTTTTTTTTCATAATCAGAATACTTAGTTTAAATTTTTTTTAGTGTTACTTCATTTGATCTGACTATCATAATCTTGTTTTCTATTATTTTTAGAGCTTTGAATCTCATGAAGGATAATAACGAAACTGAGTTTGATCTGGCAGTACGAATAAATTTTGCTAGAGTATTAAGGTATTATTATTATTTCATTATTCAGTTATTATAAGTTACTATGCCTCAACAAAAGACATTTTATTTGGAAATTCATTGATTTTTTCGAAAGTAGTACATGGGGGGAAAAATTCCTTTTCAAAAATTTTTTTTCTTGTGCAAACATATAGCAAACAATTTTAAAAATTAAAAATTAATCTTTTTGACAAAGATTTTTTACATGAAATTAGTTACAAACTAAAATGCTTTGTTAAATAAAGTAAAAATTTAACGAAAAAAGAATAGGTATTTATATTTAACAAATAGATTTGTTTTAAATCAACTAATCATACCGAGACATATTTTTATTTCAGTTTAAGAATATTTTAGATTATGATGATTAGATTACGATAATTTAAAAATATGTTTCTATTGATGCAACAAACTTAAATTCAAACAAACTCTAGGTTACTTTTCCTCAAGTTGAGATTTGCATTCACACCAACTTATAGTTTGATATAAGATAAATATTTTATAAAGTTGAAAGAGATTAGGAAATTTTGCATAAACCTGAGCCCTTCATTTATATTGACATTTTTTTCATCGTCCAAAAGAACTCAGCATCAAAGTCTTATAAATCCATACTTACGTTTCTCTAAATCCTCCAAATTTGACTGGAGGGTATAAAAGATGTAGCCAAGAAATAAAATGTTAGAGTTAATGTATGTTTTAAAATAATAGAAATCATGAAGTATGTTTCATGTATTACCAGAGTTATCCTAGGGTAGAAGAAGTGAAAAAATTTTAAACATGCTGTGTCATCAATTAAATGTCAGTGTCTCTGTAGAGGCCACAGACAGTGCTCAAAATAAAAAAAATTGAACATCCTGAATAACTTAAGATTGGATTTTTGTGTATTCAAACTCAAACGTGTGACAACTTGAATTATGCAAATTAATTAGTGCAGACATTCTTTTAAGCTATGAAACCGATTATTGATTCTCTGGAAACCCCTATCTGGAAAATATAATCTCAAGAGTTTAGGGGGGAGAGCAATCCGAAGTTAATACCTCTTATTAAGGTTTCAGTTTTAGCACATATTGCTGTAGTCTGAGAACTTTTAAAGCTAATCAAAACAGTTTTTCTCACAACCATAAAATACATTTATGTAAAGATAACTCCATGCAAAAAATAATTTATAATATTTATTTATTTTTCATAGTAAGTCTAAATGATTTTGGATTGTCAGCCATGCAACATTTTACATCATCTTAAAGTAGGTCTTTTTAAAGGACAAAATACGAAGTTTGAATGAAATTGGTCGAATAATTCTTGGGAAATCTAATTTTTAAGTATGAAATTTTATAAAATTGGATAGATCAAAAATTATTTGTCCTATTTTATATTAATAAGTATATTAGAAGTTATCCTAAACATCAATGATTTCCTTTGCAGTTCTGTTGGCCAAATGAAAGAAGCTATCAAAAATTTCCTTCTAGTGACAAAGAAAACTAGTGATGACACTTCTGTGATCTGCAGTCTTGCATTTGCTTTGTACAAAGATAAACAGTATGAGCCGGCATTAAAATGTAAGTTTATCCTGTGTGCAGTGCTACGCTCACAAATGTGTTCTATGTATCATACATTTTTAGAAAACTTAATGTCGTTCCCAAATAACAATGTTGATGATCTTTTTATTTCAGTATTTGCCCAAGCTTTTGAAAAGTGCAAAATCCCTGCAAATAAATCTCACATTAAAGTTGCCATGGCTATGGTTGCTACGAATATAAAAGGACCTGATTCTCCTAATCATTTAACTTTGTTATTTGAAAGGTATGTGTTTATTATTGCTTCGGCTTTAAAATTAAGTAATTCATCTATTTTTATTTATTTATTTGATTCAAGACTTATCCTTATCTCCATAGTGAATAAATTCTATGTATTATGGAATTTTTTCTGACTTTGCAAAAATTCTGTCTGTTTAATTAAAAAATCATTATTATTATTAAAAATAACTTATTTATGGTAATCTAATCTCAGAGTTCATGGTTATCCTGATTTTTCAGCAGTTTATCCTGATTTTTGTTTGTATCCAAAACATCCCATTTTCTACAGATACAAATGAGACTTTTAAAATAGCCGACTTAAAGAATCAAATTTATTTAACTTTTAGATCTAACATATTTTTATTTTAATTAATAATGCTGGAAAAAATCACATAATTTGATCGTTCGGACCCTCTGTTAATGAATTATTTGCATTACAAACTCCTCTTTCTGGATGTCCACTTACCAGACACTTTTTAATAATTAAAGTAAACAAAACTCTTTTATTTTAAAAATTAATTTTTTTGTATGAGCTAGTCAAAAATGTTATCATAATAAAAATAGCTTTTAGTTCTTGTACTGTTAAATGCATGCTTTTATTAAATTCAATTTGAAATTTAATTATGAACCACATGATTTTTATGGATTTTTAAATTTGGAAAACAATTTTTAAGCTCAAAATTTTACAATAGAATTGTTTCTGAATATGTGACAAAAAATATTTTGAAATTTACCAGTCATAAATGATTTTTATTTGTAGTTGCGATTTTTGAAAATAATTTCTTACTTTACCATATTTCTGCTTTGATTTTTTAATATATTTTTTAATTTTCGCAAATTATATATATGCATTTTCACGAAATAGGTACCCCGTAAAAAACCTAGACTGACCCCTGTAATCATGCCATAGAATTTGTAAATAAAGAGATCATATATTCATTTTAATATTGTATTCGAAAGTTAAATGGCATATTTACTGTGTTATCTCTTTGAAATTATTAAAACCGACTCTAAAAGTATTTGATTAATTAAATCTTGAACTTAGTTACAAATTTTATTTAAATATTGGTATATTAGTGTGAGGAAATATTAATTTATTGATGCTGGTTATCATTATTTAAAGCAACAGTTATGGAAAAATGTTCCATTATCTCAAATTACTATTATAAGTTCTATGCTCCATTATTAAAATCATACTGGTAACTGTTATTACTTTCTGTGTTAAACAAAATAATTTTAAAATTAAAAATAGCGCATACAGATTGTTATTCTTTTGCATAAAACTCACCATTATTATTCTTGACAAAAAATATTATTTGTTTAAAGTTTCTTGTTTGCTATTTCTAAAAGTAGTCTGGTATACACATACTGTTCTAAATATTGCCTTTTTTTCCTTGAAAAATAATATTGTCCTGTTTTCTTCGTTAATGCACCATAAAGCCTATAATCTAGATTTGCATGTTTTGGTAAAATTGCATTGCAATAGTTTTTTTTTATGTATTTATTAGATAGACCAGAAAGTGAATGATCTACATAATAAAGATTGGGCACCCTTAAAAACCTTCCTGTTTGATATTTCTACGCAATTATTCATTCTAGTTTATTAAAGATTTAAGAAGAAAAAAAATAATAAACTTATCTGAATTTTGAAAAAGGAACCATTTATATTCATTCATATTACATTCATTTGGATTCTTGGATCTCCCTTATTTTTTAGCATCCAAATCTCTCCAGCCTCGGTCTATGGATTGTTGGCTCTGTACTCTGGAGGTATACTTAATGAAAAACTGGATCTACTATTGGCTGCAAGAAAGGAGCTCTATCCTTACAGGTTTACCCAGCAATATGCATCCTCTACTGCTTTACTATGGGCTTCTCACTATTACATTATGGTATGACTTTTTTGTTTCATTTGAATGTGTGCGTTACATACTGCATATGAAGAAAAAACTTCTAGATAAATTAATAACATTACAAATAGATGAAGAAATATTATGTGAAGTATTAAAACGAATTTTGCATGTTATAATCACTATGTCAACCTGCAATTTACCTTTTAGAGGAAACTCTAAAAATATATTAAACAAAAATAATAGATCGAAAAACTTTTTAAACGTTCTTAATTTATTTTCTAGATATGATTCGTACCTTAAAAAACCATTTAGAGAATGCTCAAAGCAAAATTAAATGTTATAGTCCTAAAACTCAAAATTAAATGATGCCACACACATGGAACAAAATTGTAAACAATATACTAAAAGAAATTTTTAAAAAACTCCTTTCATTTGGAGTATTGTAGATACCACACATCCAAGACTGATCAAATGTCAATTGTAACAAGGCATCTTTCTATCAATAGAAAAGAAAGCATGAAAATTAATGAAACATTCTTTGGATTTATTTCTATAAAATATCAAAAAGCTGAAAACAGAAAAAGTGTATGCGACTTTTTAGGAAAAAAACAATATTTCTTTGGGAAAATGTCGATCGCAAGATTACGACAGAGCTGCTATTATGAAAGATTCGTATAATAGCTTGCGAGCAAGAATTAAAAAGAAATGTGATAATGCATGTGCATTGTGCACCCCATATTCTGCATTTAGTAATTAATGCTGCAGTAGGAAATATTACTGATATAGTTGTATTTTAATATTTGATCCATGAAAAATGCATTATTTCTAGTGAAAGTTTACCCAGATGGACCTTAATTAAAAGAATGTTCTACGGAATGTATTGTAACAAAAACACTTAAGAAATTATATCCTACTAGATTATCTTCTAGGTATGATTGTTTAATAGCAATGAACTTAAATTTACACATCATGTTAAATTGCCTTTCTTATATCATTCTAACATTAACTAAAGGTATAGAAATTGTAAAAGCAACTGCTTTATAGAAACGCAAACAAATGTCTTCATTTCAATTCATTTTGATGATAGTATTTTACAGCAAGATATCGGCAAACATAAAAACTTCAAAAACCTGAAATATCACTGGGTAAAGCCTGCTATCTTCTAGAAAAGAATGTAATTTTTCTTCAAAAATTCTGCATGAGTTTTAATAGTTCAGTCAATGAAACAAAAGAGCATTCAGAAACTATATTGCCTACCAAAAGAAAATGAAAAATTTAAATATTTTTTGGGTGAATTAAAAAAAAATTTCAGTTTAGAGACCCATGTTATAGCTTCAAAGTCAAAGTTTTTTTGCTGCTATGGATATAATGTTAAAATTAATTCGTAAAAGATTTCAGAGCATGTTTTCAATCAACAGTATGTTGTCTTCTAAGTCCCAAAGCGTTTACAGAGTATGTAGGTAAAAACCTTGTGGAATCAGCTACTAAATTTTAAGAAAATTATCAAAGTGATGTGTCAAGTGAAATAAAAGAGAGAAACATGACAAAAATTGCTGAAATCGTTCATCTTCTGATGATTAAGAGTGATGTTTTATTCTAACCTCCCAGATAAATGCACTGCTTTTTTTTATATTTCTGACTTTGCCAGTAACATCAGCATCAGCAGAGCAAACATTTATAACTGAAAGTAATCAAGACTTACTTAGAAGTACGATAACAGAAGATAAAGTAATCTTTGCTGTATTATGCATAGAAAGCTCCCGAGCTCGTAATTTAAATCTTGACTAATTGGTTCAAAAATGTCTTAATTGTAATTAATAAACAAAGATGATAAAGTATGAGAATATATTAATAGCAATAAGTTTATACCTTAATGTATATAATTTGTGCTCAAATATTTTTCCTCCTATTAATTTTTAATTCCTTGTATACATATTAGTAACACTTAACTAAACTTTGAATATTATTATTGTTATACATTGTGTTATTTTTCGTATTATTAAAATTAATTTCATTTCAGTGTGGTAAATGTATAATATGTTTCAATTCAGTTCTTTCTTTAAACCTGCCCTTTCAACTCAATTACGATTTTGATTATCTTACATTAAAATAAAATGAATACTTTTTGTTTCATATTATAATTTTAAATTTGTTGTAGTAAGTCTACACTAGACACGTTTATAAATCACCTAAGTCTTTGTATATCGCTGAATATTACTTAATGATAACAAAACTACATTTGTTGACTGATGTTGCGTTTAAGCTGGCAATTCTACTTAAAACAATTAGAATAAATTTAAAATATAATCTTTTTTTAAAATAATACTAAATAAAATCATTATTGCAAGTTTAATTTTAATGTGTATTAAATCGTAAAATTAATTAGCAACCATGAACTGAAGTACAATCGGACTTCTATTTAACGAACTTCCATTTTGCGAATTTCTCCATTTTGCAATTTCCTCGTAAAATAACTTCTAAGTAGCAAAGTGAATTTTCTATTTAACGAACATTTCTTTGANTAAACTTTGAATATTATTGTTATACATTGTGTTATTTTTCGTATTATTAAAATTAATTTCATTTCAGTGTGGTAAATGTATAACATGTTTCAATTCAGTTCTTTCTTTAAACCTGCCCTTTCAACTCAATTACGATTTTGATTATCTTACATTAAAATAAAATGAATACTTTTTGTTTCATATTATAATTTTAAATTTGTTGTAGTAAGTCTACACTAGACACGTTTATAAATCACCTAAGTCTTTGTATATCGCTGAATATTACTTAATGATAACAAAACTACATTTGTTGACTGATGTTGCGTTTAAGCTGGCAATTCTACTTAAAACAATTAGAATAAATTTCAAATATAATCTTAAATAAAATCCTTATTGCAAGTTTAAATTTTAATGTGCATTAAATTGTAAAATTAATTAGCAACCATGAACTGAAGTACAATCGAACTTCTATTTAACGAACTTCCATTTTGCGAATTTCTCTATTTCGCAATTTTTTTCAAGGAATCAAGAACATTTCGGAAATTTCCTCGTAAAATAAGTTCCAAATAGCAAGTGAATTTTCTATTTAAAAGAACATTTCTTTGAGATACACTTCCCCTATTTCCTAAAATATTTCAGACTTGTTAACTCATTTTATGGGGGAAATGACCTTGAATTGATTTTCGAAGCCACTTAACTTATCCCTTTCCCTTTTTGTTTGCATTTGAAACGAAAAACTCAGACGAAATGAAAGGATTTTATCAATAATAATTAAACTTAGAACGCATGCGGGTTTGTGTTTAATTTTACTTTAATAATAAATGCAGCTCTAATTTTATACATAAATTTAGCTTTTTTTTAATTGAAAATATGTGTAGCTTGATAGTGTAACACTGGATAATGTTTTGCTCTATTCTTGCTTTCTATGCAGATTTCTTTTGTGGTTAAGATTGATAAAATAAATAGTAGATACAGTTTACAACATAAAGGTGTATCGATCGCTCTTTTAATTATGTCTAGTGTTTATGAATTTAAAACCTGTTTAGTGTTGTTTAAGTATTTCAAAAGGTGACTTTCTATTTAACGAACTTATTATTGGGATTTAGCAACTTTGTTAAATAGAAGTCCGACTGTAATTGATTTTCTTCTCAGAAATACAACTCAAAATAAATTGAAAAAGAATGTATTATTTCTATGGCAAAAAAAAATGTAAGCCATACCTTCCCCTATAATGTGACCTTGCCATATTTTGAACAAATTGAAATTTTATTTACAGAAAGGTACCAGGCCTGCACGAAATGAGTTGCTGAAGTACATGCATTGTTTGCCTTCTGATAATAAAATCTGGCTGCAGGCTGCGGCGTGCCTTCTTCAGTGGGGTTCAGAGTCTGTTGCTGCATATTGCACAAAGGTCAGTGTCTTTCATGGAGGCTGTAAAGAAGAAGCTTCTCAAATATTTGCCTTGAGCCAGATGTCCAATCGAAAGGAAGCTCTCTCTGCTGCTCAGAAAGTTGTGCACATAAATCCAGGTATTTGTGAAGTTTTTTTTTCAAAAGTATAGTTTAGAGATTATATGGAAGCATTTTTAGATCTCTATTAGGTAATTATTATCAGTTAGCATACAATCTTGAGAGGACACTAAGTAACACTTCATGACAAATTCCCTTACCTCTACAGGAATATATTGAAGTTTATTAAGAGAAATTATGATAAGCCTAGAGTGATCCATGATGTTTCAGTGGGAGACCTGCAAGCGACATAGTGTGGTTGTCTCGATCCTGATGGGTTGTCGAAACACGGCATTTGCGTACGTTAGTAACTGTTCTTTCCATGCTATTTCGAATAAACCAAGCCTGTCAAGTACCAATTCTCTTAAGTGACACATTCTACTTGTATATACTTTCAAAGATTTGAATTCTTTCACTATATATTTCTTACTTAACACGAAGACAGACGAGATGCCTTGTAGAACATTATGCACCGAAGTTGCCAGGTGCACACAAAAAATATATCACTGTTGAAATGAAATGCATAAACAAATACTAAATGTAAGTTAAATAAAAGAAGTTGACGAAGAATTATATTTCTCCCTCCAAGTAGGGAGGTCCTAGGTAAAACTGTACAGAAGTGTTCCTGCTGCCCTCTATTTTCCCATTCAATGACATGGAGAAACCAGTTTTTTTATGCAGGTCAGCCTGCTTTTGAAAGTTCCAAAAAAGGCTGACATTTATAAGCCTGAAGATTTATTTTAAAACTTTGAAGAATTTTGTATTTTATATTTAGAAGTCAACAAAAATATTACATTTTAACACAAAAATATTTCTTGAAAAACAAACTAAAGTAATCCAACAGAAATATTTCATTACGTAAAAAATATTACCTTGCAGTTTTGATATTTTTTGTGCATTTGTTTGACACAAAAACTGATAAATTTTAGGGAAGTTGACCAATTGGGCTACACTAGCAGCTGCCTGTCATGTTGCGGACTTGGATCGAAAACATGTAGGTTGGATGTTTGGTTTTGTAAAAAAATTAGGTATGTATTTTGTTTCATTTACTCTTTCACCTTAGGCTACATTGACCACTGTACCATCCTAGGTGTTACTTTTTTTATTGATATGGAGTTTTTACCCTATAGTTCATCTAGGTTATATAGTCCCAGTACTTTCATCAGAGTTTGATTTAATAATGGTTAAAACCTAAAACTAAATGGGTATAATTCAGAGTTTTCCCTATGAAAAAAAAGGCAGGGTGTTTCCTTTAAGTTTCCTTAAAAATTTAAGCTTTTGAAAAATAATTAAAGGTAAACTTAAAAACGATATTTGTGAATAAATTTTCTTCAAAAAAAAGTGAACTAAAAATTGATTAACAACTTAAAAGCTTTTTTTATATTTTAAACTGAAAATTATGAGAAAATGAGTGTTTTCAGGGGAATTTTTTAATAAAAGATGTTTATTTAAAAAAAATAATAATTGTAAAATTTGAAATCACTAAAAAATTCTTTTAATGTACATAATTAGTAAAAAAAAGATGGAAATAATTCTAACAAAATAAATATTTGTAACTGTAATCTGAAATTACAGGGTTGCCACACGCTACTAAAATGCAACTATTTGCTACTATTTTCGGCCTTAGGCGACTGTGGCGACTTTTTTTGCCTGAAAAGGCTAAAAAAGCAACTATTTTCAGGAATAGGAAACTATTAGATTTTTTTTTACTCTTGGCGAAGTTTTTTCGCAAAAATGAACGTTACTTTTCAGAACGTTAAAAAAAGAAAGCAAACTTTAAAGGCAAAAAAAAGCAACTATTTTCAGGAATAGGTGGCTATTAGGAGATTTTTTTTTACTCTTGGCAAAGTTTTTTCGCAAAAATGAACGTTACTTTTCAGAACGTTAATAAAAGAAAGCAAACTTTTATACAATCATTTATGTCCAAAGAGCCAAAAATTTAAATTTCCATTGGATTTAATAAAGTACTTGTTATATGTTCTCACTGAGGGGCAGTTTTGTTATTTTTAATTGTTTTTTCCTTCTATTAACATTCTTATTTTATTGTAATTTGACTTTTATTTAGGTACCTATTTTCTAATATGTATGCCTTTTATATTTGTACCAAACTTTTTATTAATTAGAGCATAGCTAGGACTGGGCGATAAATCGATGTATCGTGAAATATCGAATTAACGCATATATCAGTAAGCTGATGTAGTAACTTTCGTTTTAGGCGATGCATCAGAACTCTGATTTAAGCCGCCGGAATTAGATTACAATCGCGGTTTAACAATTTAATATGCAAGGATCCTTGACTAGGCTAACGCTGTTACCTCACTAACGAAGACGATTTTGATTTCGTCTATCTGCAGAGATGAAGATAGCGTTTTGCTATTAAGATGATGTTAGTTTTGTGATGTTGAATGACGAAGAGCGAATTGAATCAGAACTCCCGGTTTCGTGCGAGGATCAGCGTTGTAATATAGAACGCAATGCATAGTTTCTTTATGTCCATTTTTGTCTTTGGGATTTTGTGTTTTTTGAAGATTATTTTCAATGGGACTTAAGTCATTTTGCGATCGTTGTGCATTTTGTTTCGTCAAAAATAATTTTCGGGTTTCTTGTAAATTATTTTCAGAAGGACTTTTTCAGCGGTCGTTTCGTTCTAATAATATTTCATACCATTTTTTTTCTGTCTGGGTTTAACGATTCTTGTCAATTATTTTTATTAGACCTACTGTTACTTTGCGATTGCTGCGCAATCACTGTTATCTTAAATTTTCATTCTGAACTCAATAGATCAAATCATTGATTTTTTTCAATTATTGTTTTCTTTTTTAAGTAATACAATTTAGTAGGGGTATTTTGTATTTAACTTTGTTATAAAAAGTTAGTTTTTTTAAATTTATTAAATGTAGTTAAGTATAATAATTTTATTGTTTTTCAACCAATAAATGCTCTGTCGATTTTTATTATAAAAAAATTAAAACAAAGCTTACCTCTATTTAATTTGCTTTTATTTTTGAGAAAATGAAAACAAAGTTTTAAAAAAATTTGGCTACTTAGTTAAAGCAATTTTTTTTTTTTAATTTAATAAAAAGTTTAGTAATGTTTTGACATTTTTAATAATTTACCATTAGTACTTAAAGTATTTTTTTAAAATTGTTATTAAAATTCTTTCAATACTTGTTTGTTTTATAATTTGTTTGATAGTCAGTATCATTTATAAACAAATAAATCTTTAGTGATTTTATTTTCAAAAATGAAAATAATAATAAATAAGTAAAAATATTTTTACATTTATTAAATACAAAATTTGACCATTAGTTAATACTACTTTTTATTATTTTAAATAAGTAAATAAAAAAGGGTCTAATGATGTTTCAAAAGCATGTTTTTTTTCTGCAAACAATTAAGAAAAAAAAATTTTTTAAAGTGAACATTTCTTTGGTTTGTTTTCCTCTTTTGTTTTTTTTCTTCTTTTAATTTTTAATGCATGTATGTAAAATAATTTGTTACAGTATTATTATTTTAAAACCAATAAATCTTAAATCATTTTTAATTTGAGAAAAATGAAATAAAGCTTGGGTTTGCTTTTACTTTGACTTCTTTATTGATTTAATTGAAAAAATTAAGCAATGATATTGATGTCATAGTAGAATTTGTTTAGAATTAACATTTTCTTTTGTACTAGATTTATTCCTCTTGATTTATTTTTGATTGATTTAAAGATTTCCCATAGATAATTTTTGAACATATGCTAAATTGCTATACATCACTATATCGTGATGTATAACTGACGATGTATCACGATTTAAAATTTCTAGCATCACCCAGTCCTAATAATAGTATTTGATAATTAAGCTATAATTTTAGTTATTTAGCTACTATTTTTGATAAATTTTTGTTCCTGTTCAGGCAACTATTTTCATACTTGAGGCTACTAGAAGCAACTATTTTTGTTCATTTTTCACTGTGGCAACCCTGAAATTACTATTACAAATATTTACTTAAAAATATTTAAAAGAAAAACAGCAAGTAAACATTAAATAAACACAAATTGAATATGTAAAAGCTTCATTAAAAAGAAATTACCGAGTTATACCTTTGCCGGAAAAAAAATTTTGATGATAGTAATCTTCCTTCTTCTTTTAAGGTTGCCACTTGAATGATGTTATGTAACTAAAGTTAGAAATTAGTGAACAGATGTAGATGTCTTCGGAGTTGGCGATTTCTAAGAGTCAGTACTTGGAGCTACTGTAGCTCCTCAGGAAAATGAGACCAGCTCATTAAAGCAAGAACTGGCATTAAAAATAAAGTAAAAATAAATGATAGGATTCTAAAATTATGTGTGTGGATTTATTTTTTCTTAGAACAAATTGAAAACCTTTTTAAAAACAATACTTTTGTGATTAAACATGCAAGTTGCGATAGGTAAAAGAACTGGTAGTGATTCACGATTAACTATGGCTTATGTGTGCTCGAACCCTTTAAAATTGAATTTAAGAAAAAAAATGTAGGGAATTTTGTTTAATAAATATCCATAGGTCATGAAATAATCTTCCACCAATATTCTCTGACTGATTTTTATGAGACCATATAAAAAATGGGCACCCTTAGGTAAGATTTCTTACTTTTTTTCTAGCAAAAGAGCAGAAGGTGAAGCCAGATTTTTTGGGATGGCTTGTTGTAATGGAGATATTCCATCATATTAATTGTGGAGACTTATCAGCTGCCAGTACCTTAATGAGTCAGGTGATTATTTCATTCATTCAGATTCACAAAGTGATTAAAATGAAACTTTTAATAGTGTTACAGAATTGTTTAAAAAGCGTATATTGATCCGGTCACTACAACACATTTTTAGAATGGAATCAGAGGTGCCAACTAATCTGATTTCTCCATAATTATTATGATTTAGTCATCAAGGTGCGGTTGATACGATTGAGTAATAAAACAGTAACATCTGCCGTTGACTGATAAAACAGAGTAACTTAACAATTGAGTAACTTCTTACAGTTGAGTAATAAAAATTGAGGTTTTAAGGAATATTTGTTATAATCATTTTGCTAAGGTTTTTTGTCCCTTAACTACAAAGAGTTCAGAGAGCCATAATGGCGCAGGGGATAGAGCATTCACCTTCCAATGATGTGAACCGGGTTCGAATCCCAGCAATGGCTGATCAATACAAATTCTGCATTCGGCTTGCACCAACCACAGTGCTGATGTGAAATATCCTCAGTGGCAGACAGATCATTGGTTAGAGTCCCCTTAACATCAGGGTAGTAACCGTGGAAGGCTTTGGCTGTTTTCTGCCCCATGTAACTCAAATACAGGTTAGTACCATCAAAAAGTCCTCCACGAAGGCAAAATTTATCCCAATATTTAATCCAGGAGTTCCCTTTTCTTCTGAATTGGATTCAAAATTGCAAGGCTACAGAATTGAGCATTCGCTCAGTCGTAAACCCAATATATTGGGTTGGCTGTTCATCGACGGTTATAAAAAAACGAGTTTTCTGCAGAGTTTTTATAAAACCTTAACTGTACTAAAAGAAAATATTAACAAGAAATTTATAATGATCTGCTAATTGCACCAAACACTGGACCTCAATAGTTCCAATAACAACACAAGTTTCCAATAACAAAGCTAAATTAATTTTTGTTGAAACTGATGACTGAAATCAAAGTATAACAATTTGATTCCTCTTTCTCCTTAATTATTTTTAATATGCTAGTCGCTGAGAAGGTTGAACTGAACAGTGTTACTTTTTAAAGCCTGCCTAATTGTAAGACTTGTCTCAACATTAAATATAATATTTTGCATAGCACATTTATGGTTTGTTTGCAAATATTTCAGATTAATTTATTCATTTAAATTATATGTTTTCTGTCTTTTAAAGGTTCTTCCAATAAAATCTTTCAATTCCGAAATCACGTCGTGTCTGCAAATTCTCGATGCTGTGATAAAAGTATTTTCATCTTCAAGTGGAAACCTGCAACCTCTCTTTTTAGCCATCAAAAATAATCCAAAATCCTTTTTTGGCTGGAGTGTGAGAAAACGCTTTCGTAACTTATTCCTGTCATGTATATATTTACTTTTTGCATAGTTTTAATAATTATTATATTGCAGGTACTCAGCCAGTTGTTGCTCGATTCGGGAAATGATGTTGAAGCTGAGAAAATGCTCTCACATTTTATTGTATCCTGTGAAAAAATGTAAAAATCCTTTATTATTGTTTAATCCTTGACTCTATTACAGTTACTAGAACTGGAACTTGTTACAAATTCTAGTTACTAGAATTTGTGGTATTTAAATTGTGCACGCTTTTTCAGGTTTCCTAAGTGGACTGCCTATCCTTTGTTGCAACTTGCCATCCTATCTTACAGAGCTTTACAAGTATGTTCATTTCTGAGCTTTTCAAAATTTTTGCTATTGTAGTTCTCTGTTAAAATTAGAACACCGAAAGGGAGGAAAGTAAACTTGCTGTAATGAACTTTCAAACAGAAGTTGTCCTAATTGTTTTCATACTGCAAGACAATCAACATCAAGGCATGAATAATGAATAAGATGTATATAAACTGCTATATGGGATTCCCTATCCAATAATCCTTGGATCGATTCGATGCTGGTTTTGGTATTTTTCTCTATTTCATAACGATTTTTCCTCTTAACAAAATTACATGGCCAGACTCTGCAGTGGAGCAGTATATGGCGTATTAGGTTACACAATAAAAAGAGCATATAGTATCAGTTAATTTTCCAGATAATATCTTCATTTAATATAAAATTTATGGTAAAATGTGTTGCAAGAATTTCTTATATACTTCTCTTTTTTTAAAGAAAGCAGTAGAAAAGTCAATGGTTTATTTGATGTTATTGTTATTCAAAATTGGACGTTTCATATGCTTTCTTTAAAAATTTTAAACGAAATTCTTGCAACTCAATTTAAGATAAGCTTCATTTAAAATGAGCATTATGTCTGGAAAATTAATTGATACAATATCAACTTGTCTCTTATAAGTTACACCCAGTATTTTATTTCTTACTTTTTTGTGCAAAACTGGAAAAGTTTTATTTTTTCTTTTAAGTTTTTAACATTATTTTATTCTAAAATTGCTACATAATTTTAATATTTATACCTAGACTTATCAAAGAGTACCTGTGAAATTTTTCCTAAATCCCTCTGAAAATTTCCACCACTATGCATTATTCAAACTTTAAATCTTTTAAAATCAAATAAGTTTAAAGGGAAAAAAATTGCATTATTGCTAAATAAAATTTCAGTTCAGAAATGTCAGGAAAGGTGTTTCTCAATCTTTTGGTGCTCTTATATTTCAGGTTGCACAACTCCCTGAAGAAAGAGAAAAGTGGCTCCATCTAGGTGTAGAAGTGTCTGGAAAAGCCGTCCACGCAGTACCCTCTAACCAGGCAGCACGTTTCTTACAGGGCCTCTTTGCATTGGAATCTGGAAACACCAGGTATTTTATTTCTTCTTGAACTCAAATTGCTTATGTTATATTATGAAATGGAAGGGAAAAAAATAGTTTAGAAAATGGGAAGTTATTCATGATTGTTAGATTATGTTTTGCTTTTTTTTCCACTACTCTCTATGATAATTCTGAAAATGATGCAAAATGGCAAAAGGAAGAAAAGCCACAGTTTTTTTAAAAATGTATAATATTAGATATAATTTTTAATGTAAATAATTTTTTGCAGCGAGATAGAATAGTGTATAGTTTAAAATTTTAACTTAAGTTTTTGAGTTTAACATAACTTAATCTGTGGCTATTTCTTTTGCAAAAGAATTTTAAAAAAACACCCTTAAATTCATTAGTGAAAACATCGAGAATGTACCCCGTAGCCAATATGAAATATGGCTAGTACAACTGTACATTATGATCAAAATTAAAAGAATGTGTGCATGTTATTTCAACAGAAAGAAAAGTACTTTGCTCTGCAAATCTTGATGTACAAGCTTCAAGAAGTAATTTAAGAGCTTTAAACACTTAACCTTCATTAAGTAGTATCTACATTTCTGAAGTAATTTATCACTACATTAAAAGAAATAGTTGTGGTTGATGTTAACTACATTTGTAATAAAGTAGTTTTAAATAAATTAAAAATAATAATTTTTTTTGACCTGTGCAAAGAAACTACAAACATATAAACTACCTGACTGATACACTAAAAGTTTACTCCTGAGTGCTGTATCGGTCAGAGCATAATCTGTGAAACTTCACGCTGAATCCTGTATTCAAATGGCAAGCATGTATTCAAATGATTATAAGAACTAGAGCATGTTTTTATACGTTAACTAGAACTCTATATAACCACTTGAGTTGATATGTTCATCTTTAAATGATAGGCAAACATGTATACAAACAGTTGCAATAAAATTATCTTGATAGTGTCACTTATTTTATTTGACTCCTTGGCGCATGTATTGCAGATGCATTTGAAAAATATATTTATTGTTATCAATTGTGTGTGTAAATACTTTATTTGTAGCTTGGCCAGGAGGTGTTTTGAAAAAGCTTCTGCGTTGCAGTCCAATGGGAGGAAGGGTATGTGGATGGAAAAGATGGCCAATGATATTTTGATGCACAAAAACTTGAAGAGAAAATAAAGGTTCGTAAATAACTTCATTTTTTCCTTTTACTAGCTAAAATCAATGTTTTTTTGGGGGGTGAGGGGATTGATTTTGAAATGTATAATGTGTATTAATAGTGCAGTTCTTTTTCTAAATGTATTCTATCCTAAACATGCCTCTTTCTACATAAAACATTAGTAATTTAACTTTTGTAATTTTTTTTATTCTATAGGTGTGATTGAGGTGAAGAGGAAAGAAAGAAGAATTATTCTAATATTGCTTTATATTTTTACTTATTTTTTAAATAAATACCATCTCTATTAAAGCTATAAAATTGTGACTTTTCTTTTAGTATGCTATCAAAATGACGTAAAAGCACATCACGGTCGAACAATATACAGGGAGGAGTCATATGACAAGTTTCCCTTCGAAAAACACGGGAGTAAAGAACACAGTGATTGTACATGTAAAACACCCATAGACTATTGGGTATCATTCCACCTTTTAGTGTCTGCACAGGATTAAGACCTCTTGAGGCCCTAAGCACTGAAAATATTTTGGTGCCCCTCTCTAACAATTAAAAATATATCTACTATTAAGTCAAGTGTTAATTCAAAATATAAAATCAAAATTTTTTTAAAAGAAAATATTTAGTCTAATTAAAACAAAAAAATTAAAATAACATAATCAATTGAAAACTTTTCAATTAATATGAAAAAAATAACTTCTGTTTGTGTATAACTACAATGTGCAAAAAAGCAAACACTTTGAATAACTTATGATCGAAAGTTTGAATTTTTATATACTAAGAATCAAAATACTTTAAATTAGAAAAACAGACACGTACTTTTACTAAAAAAAGCATACCTTTTTTTTTTCAATTGATTCAAATTCTTGACTCTCGAAATAAATAGCCCTATCTCGAGACTTAAATATTTAGCACATAATAATAAAATTTATTTACCTAAAAATAGTTCCTTGTCAAAAATAATTTTTAAAAAGTATTAATTATTTTATATTTTATTTATTAAGAGAATAGGCGAAAGAACTTTTTGAAAATGAAAATTTAACAAATGTCATTTTAAATGACAAAATACAAAATTTAATGTGTACTAAATCAGTCAAATACAATTGTATTATTCAATTTCAAAAAAGTTATATATTTAACATTTAATTTCTCAAGA
>NC_092208.1:87452950-87519762 GCF_043381705.1 Parasteatoda tepidariorum
GTCTTTTGTTCTTGATGGACCTGCGTAGGCGTCAGAGTGTCTCACAGTACACATCGGAGGTAATGGTTTTTCTGTGCTCGAGGAAATCGGATAACACCTCGCTGCTCCTCAATCGTCGAATTTTGCAACGCGAACGCCATCCGGTCCTCATACGGACTGCCGCATCATTTGGACGCCGCTTTTGATAAGAGCCTCTGCTCTCTCCTGCTCATGCGGGCACCAGCGCATGCTCCGATCCCAGTCAGGGACTCCAATCGCATCCCGAGATGTCTCGCTACGTTCTCCCATACCGGAATATGCAAATATTTAATTGTTACGTTTTTACGTCGTTTCGTACCTTTTCATTTGATCACCCTTTGTATTTTTTGTCTTTCATTGCACAGTCACCCAGGGAAACCTATTTTTAACATCCCCACGTACGTTGTGTTGCATTGAATGTTATTCATTGTATAACATTCATTGAATATTTCATACTTAATATGTACTTTTTAAGTTATACTTCATACTAAAAAAATTGGCGTTTTGGTTTTATATCATAGACCAGAGATGCACAACTGATGGCCCACAGGTCAAATTGAGCCGTTAGGCATGGGACCTGAAATGTCTTAAATATTAGAACTATGAAGCAACAACACAAAAACCTTTTTTTTCCCCCGCTTTTTTCTGTATTGTCCTAACTTAGCCTTTGTATCTAATCCTGATCACTAAGAAAACCTTTATATGATACTCTATTCGAAACAAATTTTGTTTTCTGAATATATTTTTATAAGAAAAAATCTAGATTTTGACTTATTTTTAAAATCGTAAATAAAATTTATTTTACTCCATGCATATTTATTGTTATTATCCTTAACCCCTTCCTTCTCGCTCCTGTGAAAATGACGGGGTGAGTTTTCGATTTCTATTTCTCTCTCCCGTGATATTGACTGACTGCAGTAATAATGCGCCAATAAGAATAAAACTAATTCATTTCTTTTGCCCGGAAAACATTTTATTTTTCATTTTACACACAATATAGCAGTTCCAGGATATTTTTAAGGTAGTTGTAAATAGTTAGTTTATTTTAAATTAGATACTAGCAGTAATCAAATACGTGTATTTGGCAAAATAGGCACTTTTATGACCGTTTTCTTTAAATTTAACCGATCGTTTAGGGGTTAATAAACAGGGGCGCCAATAGTATTTTTGCTTACATTTGAAAATCACCTCGAACCGCCCTTCAATATGCTACTTTATTTCAAGCTTTAATATGATTATTTTCAATTTGAAAATAAAAGTTAAAAGATGATCTTTCTTCACACTTCTGCTTTAATATTGTTTTCTTTTTTACAATTCTTGAAAAATTCATTCAGTACTTTGATGGCCTTTGATTTAAACAATTTTTAAAAAAAAATTAATTAATTGATGGCAATGTCTATTGGTCATCTACATTTCTGTTTTCAAATACCAAATTAATATTTGCATTATTTTCTGATTTAGATCGCTATCGGAGTAGGTAACTAATAATTCTCTTCTCATAGCTAATAACATTTGTTTCCATAGTGTTAATCCAGAAAATGAATATTTTTGTCATTTTTTTTAGTTAAATTTAATAATTAAATTTTAGTTAAGTTTAATTTTAGATGAATTTGATTAAAATTATGTTGGTGCATTTGGATTTAAATAATTGCTTGTTCTGACAGTAACTCAAAATAGGAAATTAGTTTAATCCCCATTACTAAGTATTGTAATTTTGTCATTTATTCCTTTTTAGTGTAATTATTAAATATGTTTTCTGTGAAAACTAACAATTTTTCATATTAAGAATGGTTAATTATTTTGATCTGGAAGAATTGATCCTGGATCATTGTGGTATTACTCAATCTTATGTTTTGGAAAAATATTCTTAAATATTTTATAATGAGAATTGCTTTATTATAAAACCAGATGATTTGAAAAATCATTGCTTTGATTTAATAAATGTTAATGATTTATAAACTTTGTACATGTTATTCCTGAAAACAATTGGACAAAATATAATAAATAATTGCATTTTGGTTAATGGTAGAATTTACCAAAATAATGGGCTACAAATGAATATAATTAATGGTTTTTATTATAAATATTTAATGATTTTTAATTTATGGTAGCATAGTGTTTTACATTTAAATTTACATAAGCTCATTAATAGATGTAAATATTTATTATGAATCAATTTGTTATCATTTATATTTTTGCTGACTATCCCAGACTCTAAACTTTATTTGCGAGGCCAGTTTATTTCATTTTGGTTAATATTTAAAATTTAAATGGCTATATTATTTTTATCATTAGAAATAAAAAGTATCTCCAATTGATTTTTGCTATTTTGTAATTTAAATGTAAGTGTACAAGATTTAAAATACTAAATTTTGTTCGATTCAGAATTTACGCAAACTGTACTGCATTGTTATTTTCGTAAATTTAAATAAATAAGCAGTGAGATTATTTATTATTTTTGGTTATCGTCAATTTGCTTTTGAACAGCTTGTCCAGTCTTCCACGTCTCATTGGAATTGAAAGGATAAGTAGAGTGGTTTCCATTTTTTTTTTAAATTTCTCGTGAGTAATTCTTAATCAGTTTTGAAAATGTTATTTTATCTTTGCTTTTATATTGTATGTTAATTTTGAAGAGTCACTATCTATTTTTTCTGAATATACTTAATCAATTGGCTCATTGCGATAGATGGGTTATGCCAAACAATCAGTAATGGTATTTACCACTAATTTTTGTTGCACAATAAAACCTCTCGGAAGCGACCACTCTCCGTTCCACAGTAAAATGGAGGTGGGTCGTTCTTAGAGGTTAACCTCCATTGACTTCAAAATGGTTATCGAAGGTACATAATTTTTCGCAAACGATTTTAATTTTAGTCAGTGCCATTTTCTTGGTGTGGAAATGCCACTTTTATGTCATGAAAAGACAGATCGATGAATGAAATTTATCGTCTATAAAAATGATCCCAACTAATACAGTTATATACAAAAACAAATTTCCCAATTATGAAGGATAAAACTATTTTAAATAAATATACCATTACTTCTTGTTTGAATTTAATTTTACATCATAAATAATTAGTTAGCTTTAAAAAGGGAGAAGAGGTTTGTTCAGGGCTCGAAAAAGCTCAGAAATTTTACCCGTCCCCGAGGACGGCTTGTCCAACAATGCACCCGTCCTCCGTTGAAACTAACCCGTCGCTTTTAAATAAATAAAAATATAATTTTCTCCTATTTATTACAAACATTTATATAAATTGCACAATGAATTAGTCGTTACTAGGATTACATTATACAGTAATAAAAGAAATACTAGGTTACTAATAGTAACCTAGTATTTCTTTTATGAAATAATTTAAATGACAAGGGTCAAGTTATGTGGAATGTCAAGTTATCCGAGGGTACTGCGTTTTTTAAATGAATCAAATATGACGTTTGCCAGTTCCACAATCAAGCCAATGATTTACAGAGGTTTCTGAACAGAAATCTGAAAGGGGTTTTCCATTTAGGTAGATGTTCATAATTGCTTTTAAAGCTTCTTGTTTAAGACCAGTACGTATTGTGTTTTTTTGTAAGTTTATTGCTGCAAAGCCCCTTTCAACCGCTGCAGTACTCCCAGACAGAGAAAACATCAATATAAGCGCAGTATGTTGCTGTATTGTGGGTCATTTTGCTGTGTTGTAACTTACAAGACTCTTGCAAGATAACAAAAATTGAAAATGTATGACGAACATTAACGGGAAAATGAACGTCCGCGCGGACGTCGGATTCGAGAAACTCGTTGTCCGCGGAGAATTTTTGACCGTCGAGGACGGGCTGTTTTTCTAGCCCTGTTGTAATGTGAGGTATTGCATTTTATAGAATTTTGTGTTATATAAATCATTTGACATATCTCTTTGAACTTACCTGTTAAACATGGCAATTTTAGTCTGAAACAGATCATTATTTTCTTTAGTTCTTAAATATGAATAAAATTACAAATAGGCCGTTAAATATCTTTTGTTTACAGAAATTTTCATGAGTATTAGATTTATTAACACAAGTTACTAATTTTCCTTTTTATTAGCTTTTGAAATTGTAACCTCTTAGAAAATAATTTAACAAAGAATGCCACAAATTAAAAGCTCTTGCTTAGATACAGAAATTTCTCAATTGCAATTTTCCTTGTTTACAACCACAAATTCAATGAATTTTATGTAGAATTTCTGTTTATAGAATTCTGCTTCTTCTGTATCATTACTTTTTTATAATATCTATTAAAGACATGTAAACGGATCAATGATATTTTTTAAAAGAATTTTCCCCTGCTTTCAAATCGAATCTAAGAAAGGCTTCTACTTTTTTCTGCAAATTCGTGGAAGTCCTTCAATCTCAAGAACGTTTATTCGCGGACTTCCCGTGAATCAATTTCTATTCGACAAAATTTTCTCGCTAATCTAAACTTTAAATTTTGTTATTTACTCAAAATCTCGTTAACGAGGCATTTATTTTGCCCTGTACAGCACTCTTCCTCCCCCCCCCCTCCTAAGTTTTCCTTCACATGCATCTTTTTTTTTTTTGACGCAGAAAAACACGGGAGGAAAAAAATTCCATAATGACTTCTTTAGAATTAAGGCACTACTGATTCAAACGCAAAAAGTATAAAACTGGTTATCTTAAAGGTAATTTCAAAATGGCAAACATTTAAAAGATTGTTCACTAGAAAAAAATGGTGTTTTTTCTCTTTTTTTTTTAAACTTTTATTTTAATGAATAGCAATTTTGTTGCAAATTCCGATATATTATGGAAGAATTCTTTAATGAATGTGATATATTTGCCCCATTTTTTGTTTGGGCATAATTAGATCGAATTAATTTTTAATATGATATTATGACATAAAAATTTTGAATCGCGCATTTCACTTTGCAACGCTATCGTCGCAAATTCGCGGATTTCCACCAAACTCAGGACCGTTAACTCGCGGACTTCCGCGAATCAATAATTTTTAATGCGACAAAATTTTCTCGGAGTTCCACTAATTCAAAATTAAATTTCGCTACTCATGCAAAATTTTTTTAACGAGACATTTATTCCGCTGTTTCCCAGACCGTCGCCAATAGCCCACTGTACAGCTCTAAAGTGACGTAAATAAAAGTACTTGCCTTTTTTTCTTTCTAAGTTCTCATTCACGCTAGATAACGACTTTTTTTTTTTTTTTTGACTAATTTGTTAGAGAAAAAAGCTACTTCGTATAAACTTCGAGAACATGAGACAAAAAAATTCTATAATAACTTTTGCTAGATTTAATGAACTTCTGTGGCAAACACAAAAGCGTAAAATTGTTAATCTAAAAAGTGATTCCGAAATGACAAATCATTCAAAAGATCGTCCGCTAAAGAATTGTTTTTTGCTCTTACTTTATATTTAAATTTATATAATACTGACAATAGCATAATGTAGCCATTTTGTTGCAATTTCCAATTTGTAACAGAAGAATTATTTGATCAATGTGATTCCAGTATTTCTTGGCGACGATTAGATCGATTTTTTTTTAATATGATACCACGGTATGGAAATTTAGAATAGCGCATTACAGTAACCACTTTTGAACGCCTTCGTAAATCTTCGTTCCTATCTTCTTTTTCTTCGCAGTTAATACTATTGATTTCCACGTGGTTTTTAAAATTCCGATATAATTACGACACCCAAAATTTGTATCTCTCCTTTGAGTAATGATGGCTCTTGGCATTTCCGGCAAAATTAAATTCCTAGTGCACTTTAGCATCCAAATAGAGTCTCGGTGCTGCCATCTAGTGTGGCAGAAACTAGACGTCCAAATTAACATGACCAACGGTATCTCACCCATTATGGTGGTCCTGAAAGAGTGGATACCACCTCTGGAGAACGCACTAAGTCTGCTCATCGGCAGGACCGATTGTGCAGCTCATTGGAAATAAAAAAAAAACCCTTTGAGTAATGACTTTTTGATGCTTTCGATTTATATGGATTCCGCCGTAAATCCATGCGGTGTTTCAATCATTTTATCGGCTTTATTGTTACGAATTTTCTCAATGTTTATATATATACATAAATCCTAAAATTTTTTAAACACTACTATGATGACAGGCATAATTCAATTCATGCATTTATTAGTCATTTTTTGAACCGACGATACCACTGTATTTTTGTCGATGCACTTTTTCACAGTTATTGCTGCTGATTTCTACGTGGTTTTTTAAATCCCGCATGCGATATCATTAAGAAACGAAAAATTCGAATCGCACATTTGTATAATTATTTTTTGACGCACTAAATCCATGTGGTGTTTCGATCGTTTTTTTTTTTTTTTTTTTTCAATTATTGCGGTTGATTTTCGTATGATTATTTAAAATCTCAATAGCGTTATAATACGGTAAAATTCAAATTGTGCACATAGTTATTCACTATTGGATGCGATAATTTATTCAATTTATTACTTTTTTTAATCGATTTTTCATCAATTATCACTACTGATTTGATTTTTACGTTGATTTTAAAATTTCGACAATGTTAATACGATATTATTTACTGCAACACGTGTAGCTCGAAACGTTCATTTAACCCTTTTTTAACGGTTTGATTAATGAGATTTTATCGAAAATGCACTGCACGTTGTCTTATCATCAATCTTATAATTATTTTAAGAAGTATTACGGTTTTTGAAACCTTTCTTTCTTTTTTTTTTCCTTTGGAGAAGGTGACGACTTGCTGAATACAAAATAAGAGGAATATGTGATTTTTTCAATATATATTTTCTTTTTTATGTTGAGAAAAAAAAATAATTAGATGGAAAAAAAATTAATGCTCTCTTTAAATTTTATTAATATTACTTTTGTGCATAAAATAAATTTTTTTGAATCTTCTGTGAACGAAAAAAAGAGAAAATTGAAGTACTTAAAGAAAAGAAAAAAGAGAACTACACTTAGAAAAAAAAAATTTCAGATTATTTCTTTTACCTACAATCGCATGTCTGCGAAATGCAACCTGAAATAAACTTAAATAGTATTAATTGCTTAGTTAGTATTTAATACGAACTTATTTTAGAATTAGCTTCGTGTATTCAACATAGCATTTTCTAGTTTTTTTCTTCCCATTATCTGAAAATCGCTGTACAGCCCTATTGAGATGGAAATAGAAAAGTCACTCTGCAATCGGAAAAGAAACAAGAAGAAAAGGTCACAATCCTGAAGAAAACCTGGTTGATAACACAGCACCTGTTTTTACCTAATTAGCTATATAATGCATATACAGACTGCAAAATTTCTTCCTGAGCTGCGGAGTTGGTGGTTGAAATATTCGACCCCAGATTTTCCTGGACTCCATCTCACACTTTACTAAAATATTTTCGGGACCCTCAAAAAGTATTATTTTTACTCATAAAGTGCAGATTATAAGTTATTTGTGTATAAATAATTATTGTGTATGATTGTTGTGTTGATGAAGTACAGATATTGTTTGTGTGAGTATAAAGTGCAGATTAACTAGGGTGATCCATTCTTTAAAATGAAAATAAGATCATTGCTGGAACAACTGCAATAATGTTTCTGTATTTCTTAGGCACTCAATGCTAAAGAACTTCTGTTTGCTCTTTCCTTCGTAACTTGAATTTTTTTTACAACCATTTTGGAAGAATGTAATAAGTGCAGTCAAAACACAAGGGTGAACATTTAATTGTGATTAATACATAAGTAGGAATTTGTTTTTTGATGCTGAATTTCCATCTCTTCTTTATCCTTTACCATCTGCTATTATATGCGTATGTGGAAAGTACTGAAAATATAATTCAAAAATTAAAACAGCTTCTCCGATCTTCTAAAATAAAGTAAGAAAGAATTAATATAATGTAACTAATATAATGTAATTAATATAATGTAATTAAGTTAATGCAGTGTACCATGTTTTTACAGTTACTGAAAAAGTCTAAAACTTATATGTACCAGGGACCGCAGAGCCGTTTGGCAGAGACTTTAGCCCCCTCATATTTTATAAATGAAGGTGTAAGGTCCCTTCAAAAAGAACAATTTTTCTATGAAGATTATTTGTGCAATTGAGTAAATTTGTAATTAAAAAAATAGAAAGATATTTTTTTTTTACTATATAGTACTATATATATAGTAGAACACCCTGTATGCATACATATATATATATGTCCCGCAGTGGACTGATCGTTAAGACACGGTTCTCATCAGATCACCGAAGTCAAGCATCACTGGCTGCGGTCAGTGTGCGGGTGGGTGACCCACTTGGATCAGTCTGCGTAGGGACCGAGGGTGTGCGGTATTGGTCCTCGTTAAACTGTGCTACCGTAAAGTGCTCGACTTCGCGCGCAGGTCGTTGGGCTACCGAAGCGGGGGTGCCATCCCCTCTGCAGAGGATCAAAATTGTGATGGCATGTCTTCGGATCATCCTCAGGGATGTTTCCCAGACCGTCGCCAATAGCCCATTGTGCAGCTCTAGTGCGACGTAAATCAACAACAACAGCATACATATATATATAGTATGAATTAGAACTTCAACCAATAAATGGCTTTCTATCCATATATGTAGATTCAGTCTTATAAGCAGTCGTCACCCTAGAAAGCCAGTAAAATGATTTATTCTTAGTTTGTGTTTGTATGTTAAGTCCAACAAGTATTACTAATATATATGGTTTTATTTTCTTTATAGTTCTAAATCGAAATCAGGTTTCTAATAATAGTTTAAGGAACATAGTTTCTGAAAATGGTTCAAACAAATTGTATTTTTTTATAAACTTCTTTGTATCTTTTCTCTCATGCTGGAGATGTTTTGAGNTTAATGTGAAGGTTGCTGCTGCTTTTCCTTAATTAATAAATTTAATTGGGGGATGGTTTTCGACAAAGCAACGTGTATATCATGTTCAACATTCAATCGATTTCGATGTTATATTTTTATTGTCACAAGTGTGGAAAATTCCGCTTCGCAAAGATACACTGTAGCAAACGGAATTATAGCTGCCATAGTTCGATTTACAAGCAATGGGTAGGCTTCCTAACGTTTAAAAATTAGGAGTAGTCAGCAGACCCCCAAAATATAACTCATGGACCCCTTAGGGATTCATGAACCACAGGTTAAGAAACCCTGCTATAGAAGAAAGGCAGTAAAATGATTTATTCTTAGTTTGTGTTTGTATGTTAAGTCCAACAAATATTACTAACATATATGGTTTTATTTTCGTTATAGTTCTAAATAGAAATTAGGTTTCTAATAGTTTAAGGAACATAGTTTCTGCAAATGGTTCAAATAAATTGTATTTTTTTATAAACTTCTTTGTATCTTTTCTCTCATGCTGAAGATGTTTTGAGAAAATAAATCCCTCTTTCTTACCAAGACAGTCCTTAGCCACCGGATGATTCTTTCAGGAACATTCCACGCATATTTCTCTTGACCAGTCTTATGGGGGCATTCACTTAAAAGGTCTGTGTCTTGCCACGCCAGCCTAAACCACAACATCTCTACCTCCAAGAATTACCCTGAATCGGAATTTATCAGTCGGAGAGAAAGTGCTGAAATCTTAGTACCCTATGTAAAATTGCTTTGAGGCGCTGTTGGTTCACAAGTTCGTTGCAATGCGTCTCAACGCGCATACAGACAGTTCAGGACTACCTTGAATTCAAAAGAATGGAATGCCAGCCAGATCTTCAGCTTGTCTGGAAAGATTTCACATTGTCTCAAAACATTTGTCAACTGTGTAATTAGTGTGAGAATTCTTTGAGAAACCTTCTATGCCTTTTCTTTATGGGGGGGGGGGGAATCTATAGCTCATATTCAAACTTTCCCCAAATGCTATTTTGCTGCAGCATTTTTTAACTATCTTTTTCTGATGTCCTTCAACTGATGATCTTTAAGAGGACGCTATATCGGTGGAAAAACATTTCATGACAATTTCTCTTTTACCTACATAGGTATTTAAAAGTAAGTTCAGATAAACTTTTAATTGTTATTTTTTTTTCTTAAAAATACGAATTTATTACTGATGGAGAAATTATCCTGCAATAATTAGTTTACATTTTGATATTTTGTAATAATTTTTTTCAGCGTTTGACATTTTATGGTTTTCTTTAGGTTTGTCTAAACTCTGTTCACTTTACTCCAAACTTTAAAATGCCTCTGGAGCTCGGCTTTACTCTGTTCCGCCCCTATTTCGGGGCATCCAGGGAATACTGTTGAAGGATCGGCTTAGGCCAGATCCTCCATTCTGTTTTCAAAAAGATTTTTAAAAATCTCTTCAATTCCTTTGTTTAGTTTCTTTTAATGGTATCAAAGTTGAAATTTCTCGGAAAAAATTTAATTCTTAAATCATCATAAACAGGACAGACAGTGAGTATGTGTTCGATATCTTCATAAGTTTTACAAACTTTGCAGTCCCGGTCTTTCCCGAGCAATTTTGACTGACAACTACCTTGGGCTCCATGGCTAGATAGAAATTGATTGATATAGAAGTTGGAGTAGATTTTTCGATTGCTGACTTTTGAGATAAATTGGTAAGTGTGTCGGCTTTTTGTATCATCACTATCCCATCTTTGCTGCCATGTTAAAAGGCTATTCTTCATAAGTTCTGTTCTTGTTGTCTGTTTTGATGGTATGTCATATAGATCTATTGTTGATTTTTGACAAGCTAATTTGGCCTGTCTATCAGTTTCCTCATTGCCCTCATATCCTTTGTGGGCTTTAATCCAGTGGAATTTAGTAATATTTTTGTCAGTATTTTTTATCATTTGAACTAGGTAATCATTCGTGTTTTTGTTACTAAGGGCTTGAGGACTGGAGTGTGAATCAGAATAGATGTTTATTTCGCTATTGATATTATTTTGGTGTATCCAGTGGAGTGACTGAAGTATCGCCCATAATTCTACTTTGAAAACTGTTGAATAATCTGTAAATCTGAAGTTGCGAGACTCTCTAAGACCACCATCGATCTATATTACGAATGCACATCCCACTTTGTATTCGCTGTTATAAATTAGCCTGGAAATATCTCAATTCCATCTTTTGTTGGTAAATTGGGTATAATATAAAATAAAACACAACTACTTCCACTTAGTAGGAGTAACATTTACCATGACGCAATGCTAAATTCTATGCCACTATCCACATAAATCAATTATTAATCAAAAATCGAATATCAATTACTTTTCTTTATAATGCAATAAAATCTGGCGAGCAGCTATTTAAACGATCAAACACTTCGTTTGTTTATTTGTGGCTTGAAGTTAGGCTCGCAGAAAATGCCGTTCATGGGTTAAATTTAGTAGGAATAACACAACCTGTGACGTAGGCTATAGTATACCCAATTGTAGTCAAAATCTAAGAATTTTAATTCTGCGGGATGTATTGGTGGGAAGTCTGGTAGAGGTATGTATGGATCTCCATCACTTTAATGGAAATAAATATTCGCCATTTTTTCTTCTGTATTAAAAATTAAATCTAATGTGACGGTCGCGGCCAAAACTTGTAGTGTATCGGTAGAGGTTGTCCTGTAGGCTTTTGTTATGGAGAGAAGAGGAATTCGTTCTATTTTTTTCTAAGTCTGTTGAGAGTTCTGACTTAATTATTGTTCCAGATTTCGGATCCATAAGTGATTAATTTTTGTGTACTATTTTGGAAAATGAATTTTTTAATGTGTGGGTTCATACCCCAGTCAACTCCAGAGAGTCTGTTCAGTTTAGCTTGGAAGATTGAGATTTTATTGTAAAGCTCATCCAAATGGGGCAACCGGGAGAGCTGATAGTCAAGTTGGAACCCAAGGTAAGTTATGGTTGGGATTATGGATACACTCTGTTCACCCATTTTTACGGTTGGTTTTCTAGAGATCTTGTTAAGTTTTGGAAAGACTATGGCTTGTTTTTACTATACTGAATTTGAGGTTTTGTGCTTTTGCCTATTTCTCTTAAGTCTCAAGTGCAGTAGTCATTTGTGGGCCCAGTCGATTTAACATTGATCCTGAAATCATTACAAAGAAAGTAAAAGCAAAAATTTTTTCATTCATCGTTCTGTCTTCTTTAAGTTTTACATTGGCGATGAGTAGCCACAGGATGGGACCAATGCTCGAACCCTGTGGCACTCCAATAGCAACGTTTTGTAAAATCTCTGTATTCTGAATAGAGTAGCTCACAGATCTATTATTTAAGAAGCTTCTAATTAAATTCGTTGGAGTGAAACTACAATTCAGTGTATTCAGTTCATTGATGATACTTTTCCACAGTACGCAGTCAAAAGCTCCCTTGATGTCGAGGGAAACTTCTAACGAGTGGTGCCTATTTTCTTTAGCCTGTTTTATGGAACTGATTAAACATTTAATAGCTGATGTGGTGGATTTATGTTTTCGGAAACCGTATTGATCATGGTGCAGGAGGTCATTTGCTTCGAGGAAAAAGGTTAACCTATTTGTAACGAGCTTGTCTAGGACTTTACCCCACACTGGAAGCAAGGGTATTGGACGATATCCATCAGGTATGGAAAGATCCCTTCCTGGCTTAGGCTTAGGTATTAAAATGATTTTTGCTTTCTTCCAAATGGTTGGAAAATGTTCAAGTTCATAACACTTATTCATTATATTCTTGAACCATTGTGGTTCAAGTTTAAATATTGCCTTGATAATTTCTGATGGTAAGCCATCATATACCGGGGCTTTGTCATTTTTTAGCTTAAGGACTGTGTGTTCAATTTCTGTGAGTGTAAAAGGTTGGTCTAAGTTATTACTAATTGCTTCCGGTAGTGGGGTGGGGAGTCCTGTACTGATTTAAAATATTTCGATATTTCACTAACGGTTTCAGTTGTGTTGCTTGTAAATGCACCATCACTTAATTTTTGTTTCTTTAAGATATCATCGTTTGAAAAATGTCCTCTTGCAATGAGGTAGCTTGGTCCAAAACACTCCTGTGTGGTTATGTTTTCTAAATAGAAATGTAGTCTTTTCTTTTTCTGTTTTGTGATTTCTTTATTATGCCGATGGAGATGCAACAAAATTTACCACAAAAAGTTTCTCCAGCGGTTTAGAGCCCACTTAATTCGCATCAGTGCATTTTTGTTATTAGCATTAGCGATTTTATCATACGCTGATGTAGTTTTATAAAAATTTTACTTCATCGCAGATGTGTGTTTGTTCCTTAACTCTTGGACGTTAGAAAACCTATACGATTAAAAAAAAATACAAATTGTCAAAGTCAGGGGGGCTAATGCGAAACAGGCAAAAAGGTTGATAACTTTTCTTTTAATTTTGCTGTTGTTACTAATACCATTTACCGATACCAACAATCCTACTTTGGAAATTCAAGTGATTTTGAGGTAGGGGGTGCATCTATGGCCAAGAATGCGAGTTCGGCCGCACACGCGTCACAGCCTGTTCTTACTCCATTCATTCACAGATCGTAATTTTGACCTGAACCAGAGAATATTCAATTTCCAATTCAGTACCCTCAGAAGTATTGATTTGTTATGGAAACTTAGTGACCTCGACAGATTTAAGGTACACCAGTCACACGGGATTCTTTGACCGGCAGGATTCTAACTCGCAATCACACGAACATGAGCCCAGCTTTTTACGAAACAAGCTATCCCAGCCCACTCTTAATTTTTTCATTATTCGATAGTAAGCCGTGGTGGCTCAGGGGATAGAGCATTCACCTTCCAATGAGGTGAACCGAGTTCGAATCCCATCGTTGGCTGGTCGATATGAATTCCGCACCTGGCTCGCACCGATCACAGTGCTGACGTTAAATATCCTCAGTGGTAGACGGATCTTGGGTTAGAGTCCAGTTGCCGTCAGACAAACTGTGAAAGATTTTACTGGTTTTCTCTCCATGTAACGCAAATGTGGGTTAGTTTCATCAAAAAGTCCTCCACGACGGCAAATTTTTCCCTATACTTGATCCAGGAGTTATCTCATCTTCTGAATTGAGTTCAAAATTACAAGGCTTCAGAGTTGAACATTAGTAGTCGTAAACCCTGAATTGGGTCAGCTGCTCAACAATGGTTATAAAAAAAATATTCGATTGTTTTTAGATCCAAAAAAAAACAACAAAAAAATCCTGTATTTCTTATTACCTAGGCAAACATAAAAATTACAGTGATAGTAAGTTAACGTTTTTGTACCCAATTGGCCTCAAAGCAAGCAACATTTTTTAATCACCGTTACTATTTCTTAGCCTCTACGTCGTTTTGATCTAAATCACTTTAAATCAAACTTTAGAATCCATGAATAATCAAGAAATTTTTCATCAAGGAGAAAAATCTCCCACAAAAAGCTTAAAAGTTTGCAACAACTACGCAAAACATTGAACAATTTCATAATAATTCAAGATTTTTAATGCAAGAAGATCATTAAAAATTAGATAATATAAATTCGGAACTTAATGGGTGATGCAAAAAGTATAATCTTTTTTACCTGATTATCAATTGTATCAACATCAATTTGCACTTAATATCGAGCAAACACAATACCGAGTTGCACAGCGTTGATATCGTAAAGATAGGCCAGATGATCACCGAGGGTGATGGTTATTTATTTAGATTGAAAGTAATACAGAATAAATTTCTTAGACATGGACAAATAGCCAAATTTTCATTTTGTGACATAGCTAAGTTAACTGTTAACCGATCTTAAAACCAAAACAAATATATTTTCCTCATAAATGTCCTCATCCTTGCTCTGAATTCAAACAAAAACCGGTTCTGAAGTGTGCGAGGAAGTATTCACTTACTGAATTATACACAATGTAGAGCTTGTTTCGTAATAAGACCGGTTGAACCTCTTTCCTTGCTTCGAAGATTACTTACGAGGCAAACATAAACAATCAAACCGAAACAGTTAAGAGCCTCTGCCCCATTCGTGCTGTGTTATATACAACGCGAAGTTTCTTTATTATCCTAATTGTAATCAAGATTATCTAAGTCTATAATTTCATAAGGTTTATTGTAGTCGATACGAATACTGATAATCCATGATTATTTGCAAGAGTAAATTAAAGTTATTTGAATTATGAAGAAATATTTTGATTACTCGGTTATCGATAAATAAGCTGTATTACCTGAGAAAATCCGGAGCTTTCGAGATGATACTCTGGAATTCGATGAAGGATAACTTTTCATCGTCATCGTTGTCCCCTTCCTCTAAAACCTTCTCCACAACCAGGCTGACTTCGTCGGAACTGAGTTCGCCTCTGGTTAAAGCAATGGTTGCCTGCTTGAGATCATCAGACCCAATAAACTTGTCACCATCATAATCTGTAATGACAAATCACCTATTTTTAGAAGAAAGAAGGTGACTGCAAGGATTCGCAGAACCACTCTTAACACATGAAAAAAGAGACTCACATTAATATGGGTTCATACAAGAATAAAGACAGGAACAGGACGCCTCTAAGGCCTGACTAAGGCTCACATACTAATTTCTATATATAAGGCTCCTATACTAATTTAGGGGCTCTAGGCCTAACAAGCAACAACTTTTCTATCTTTGCACGCGCCATCTGACGTGTATTCTTGCGAACGAAAAATGCCAAACGGATTTTATGAACGGAACGCTCCAAAAGTCTTCATTGATCTTATCTTGGTTTTTCAGAGCTCAATCGCAAGGATAAAAAAAAAAGCTACCGTTTGAGGGCCATACTTTTGAAGCAAAGCTATAATTTTAAACTGTATAGGCGATCTCAACGCTTGAATAGAAGACCTGTTCCATGCCTTTGGCCCTTCTCCCTTCCCTCTCTTCCTCTTTTCAGTTCTATATGAATGTACTACGATATTTTCCCTTTTTATTTTTCGCATTTAATTGTTAAAAATATTTTTTGAAATTTCCATGACGCTTTCTTTCAGAACTATATTTAGTGTTGTTTTCAGTTCCATATAGCTTCCTCACTTAAAAGATTTTAATCTATTTGAAAATCAAGACAGAAACTAGCGTACTTCCTTCTTCCATGACTCACCAAACGCTAATGGTAAAAGCCTGCGAGGTATTGCTATAGGTAAAGAGTTTTGCTCTACGCCACCTGTAGTCTATTTCGATCGATAATATGTCATCTTGTCGTCAAGAATTATCTGGGCTTTCGAACGGACAAGTAATATATTTTAAAAATTATAAAACTTTTTTAACAAATCGCCCATTTGGTGATATTTTTTAAACCCAAAGGAAAATTATCAAAATTAATACCTTATTCCCAGAGAAAAATAGAGAACTTAATTGTTACGTTTTTCACGAGATAACATCAATCAGGTTCTCATTTTTTCTCGATGGCGATCGGAAGTGCACGAACTGCATTCAGTGAGAATGATCTTTTAGGTGGGACCGTGGCTACAGAATCGGACTCCGGTTTGGAGGAACCGTTATTTAATCCTCGACTCCTCTAATACCTACCGAGTACATACGATATACAAGCTCATAATATCTGTGAAATCCAAAGANCACGTGCTTAGTGTGCCTAATGGTTAATCCGGCCTTGCATACGATATACAAGCTCATAATATCTGTGAAATCCAAAGACCCGTAGTCGGTTACTGAGCAGTACCATGGGTATAGGAATCTGGAGGAAATTTCCTTCCCCTTCAGATCTATGTCCAAGCTATGGAAGTTGGCCTCACAAATGAGATCTCCTCTACAGAGGATCAAAATTCGAACCCCTTAATGTTAATTTCACTTTTTGCGTATCTCGTCATATCTTGAGGACAAATAAATCGAGTCAAAAAATTCTTGCTCACAATTTAAAATTCATTTACGCGAAATTAATTTCATACAAAGAAATAATTACTTGCTGTTCTAACAAACCGAAATGAACCACTCCTAAGGAACCGTTGCCATTTACAAGCAAGAAGGACTACCTAACTAGTGAATTTGTTGTGGGAAAATATCTTTCGCTAATCACGTCTTATAAGAATATTAATGTTACGATAATCATTTATTGTAGTACATATTATTACACTGCACACACTAATGTCACTCTATTTCTTTAATGAAATATTAAATAGGGAGAGTATATTTACCGAACACCCTAAATGCGTAGACCACTTTCACATCCCTCGGTGACTGTTCACTGAAGCAGGAAAGCATGTCTAGGAAGTCATCGAAAGTCATGTTCCCACTACCGTCATGAGAGAACACCTTGCAGATCCTCTGGCGGAAAGGATTCTCCTGATAACAAATTTATATATAGAGTGTCCATTGGAAATAAAAAAAACCTTCGATTTTAAGCACTCCTATTCCTAGAATTCCTTGAGATTGGAATCTTCTAGTAATGATTAAAAGAAGCAAAGCAAAAATATGGATGGTAGACAGTATGTAAACAATAACAAACTTCTTACGACCCGGAGAAATTTAGAAAACTTACGGTGTATTTCTCCGCTTGTGTCATGCTTACGAGGCGATGTGTGAGCAGGCTTGATATTCTAGAAAGTTTTATTATTGAAGTATTTGGTGAAATTTGACCACGAAGAAGAGTTTTATGTGACTTAAAAATTCTAACAGGTCGTGAGCCGAAAATAAATTGAAGAAAATTATTATCATAACATAAATAAAGTGTTAGGTTTGCCACGTTTTGAGTGTTATCCCTTATTTGGCTATAATTGTTGAAAATATCGCCGGTTGTTATTTTTTGGTAGCAGCATCATAGCATGCTTTCGAGATATTGCATGGCGCGCTTTTTCAAGCTTATGGGTAAAAATCAATCGGAAGAAGTAACCCGGAAATCTTACGGCGAATTTTAACCCTTAGCTTCACCAACCATCCATACAGTACCCTTCTAACATCCTCGGGACCAAACGTCCCAAAATAGAGGTGTCCTGAGAGTTACATACAAGCTAAGAGATAGGTGTCATTCAATTGGAAATTCAGATTCACATTTAACTTTTTTTATGCAATATGCTACATCTGCTAGTACTTCTTCACCACAAATAGTTTTAAAAGCCATGTTATGCTGAAATCTGTCTAACTAACCATTTTAAAGTTTTCTAATCGCAGACTAGTCAAAACTTTATAAGCATTTTCTTGCAATATAGTTTTTTCACTTACAAGAATATTTCTTGTTCTTACAGAATGAAACAAATTGAACACTAGCCAAATGTTGGCAGTTTTGAAATGTTTATATAAATTAGTAATCACTCTCTCTCTATCTCTCCTCTTTTTTTTTTTCTTCTTTTTTTGTCATTTCTTTAACCTATTACTTATTTTTCTTTTACTCATTCTAAATTTTTGTTTGAATTCACTCAAAGAAAGCTTCTCAATTTCTGCTAGATTGATTACATAAATTTTTTCTTCCAATATTAAGGCCTGTTTACACGGTCCAAATTCTTGAATCCGAGAAATTGGAGGGATTTCTCTGTTCAAGAAATTGGATGATTCGTCTACCCTATCCAAGTTCTTGAATGTTACTGTTTGGTCGAAAGAAAAATTTGCGCATGCGCATTGTCCATATTCAATATTAAGTTTCCATCATTATCAATCAATTTTCGTCCAAGAATTTGGATCGTCTAAACAGACCTTTAAATTTATAAGATCAAAATTTATAAGACTCTTATTCTACCTGTATTGCTCTATGCAAGTGAAACATGGACACTAAACGCAGACACTCAGCGTACTCTTGGTGTTTTTGAAAGGAAAATCCTTAGAAATATTTTTGGCCCAGTACAGGAAAGAGGCTGTTGGCGAATCAGATACAACTTTGAATTATATAGACTCTATGGACAGCCACAGATAGTGCAGGTCATCCGAAGCAATAGATTAAGATGGCTTGGCCATATCTGGAGAGGTCCAGAAAACAACGCAGTACGAATCGCCACCCTTAAAAATCCTTCTGGATCTCGGGCAAGAGGAAGACCTCCAACTAGATGGCTGGATGACACTACTAAAGATCTCAAAGGAGGCTACGCGTGGTTGAGGCAGCTAAGGCCTGTAAGGAATGTCGTGTTGAAGAAGAGGAAGAAACAGACCTTTAATCTTTTCCTCTTTGAAATAAGATCGATAACATGTAAAAATAACATTCCTCCATACTACATCACAGATTTCGCAAGAACGAAATAAAACTTCTCTAACTACATAAGTATTTTCTACAACAACGAAACAACGAAACAACGTAAACAACGAAAACCTCCCACGGTTAGTCTGACGGATAGGGGATTCTAACCCATGATCCATCAAACACTAAGGATATTTTATGACAGCACTGTGGTCGGTGCGAGCGGGTGCAGAATTCGTATCGACTAGCCATCGCTGGGATTCAAACCCGGCTCATTTCATTGGAAGGCGAACGCTCTATCCCCTGAGCCACCACGACTCTTTATATATATGTTGACATTAAGAGTACATAAACTTTGTCCTTCACAAGTTGCTGTTAAGAAAAGCATAAACGTTTTTCTTAACGAGTATACNATATCCCCATCCGTAATTATGGGGTCTTCTTTCTTAGACAGAGATGATGTTTGATTATCAATACACTATGAGTTTTTCTCGGGTATTCAAAAACAAATTTGTGATATGCAGGACAATAAGCAGAATAAAAATGTAATTTTTAGAAAGCTCAAATCTAATAAACAGCAGTGTTTAGTTTCGAGGAAGGCATGTAATAAGAAGCTCTGAGAAAGTCTCCTTTGAAATCACAATAGAATAGATAAAAGAAATGTGAAATTCGACGTGAAACGTTACTTTTACCATTCCTCTTGCATATTTAATATTTTAAGTTCCTAAAATGAGTCTTATTTTGTTATTTTTTATTTGAATTTTTTTTTCCTATAGTATTCGTTAACAATAACCCGATTTCAAGTTTCATTTTTGTGGTAGCCGAAATGTAAATTTTCAAAATTAGGACGCTGTATGTTAACTGTTTTGTTACATAGACGAGAACTGCAATACTTACCCTGAGCTCCGCCATTTTCTCTACTTTATCCAAAATCACTGTTACGGTATGAGCTTCATCCCCTGTCATCTCTTTTGGAATTTTATGTGGATCTAATTCTCTGTACCTTTTGTGTACTCTGAAAAATTCACATGGTATTACTTTGGATCAAAAATGGTATGTTTTTATTTTAAGTTCCTATAGAAAAATTATTTATTTTTTGCTACTTTTTTATTTGATATTACGTGAGCAAAATTTGAAAATCCTTAAATAATGAGTGGCTAATATTAGCTTATGTGACTTGAATTTTAGATTTCAACTTTTTTTTAAAAAATAATTTCATTAAAATGGTCAAATAATTGAATTACGATATCTAAGATATGCCAAAAAGGTAAAAAATGCATTATAAAACCGATTCCAAAACTAATGTTTAATGTTTTTAATATTTGCGTGTTAGTAAAGCAGCGTATTTTTTTAATATTTGGAAAATTCATAGTTCGTGCTTCTTTCCTTACGCAACTGTACACCGGGCATTATTTTCAATTTAATCAACTTTCTTCATTATCCATTATTATGTCATACAAATTTAATTATATGCTGTGCAAATTTAATATACAACTTTAATTATATGCTGTATATGTACTATAAAAAATCCTATGCATTTTGCAGCGAAACTTGATGTAACAGGTATAAACAGTTTAAATACTACAGCAGATTGATGTAAATTCCATGACGAGTTATTACTGACAATGCACAACACTGTCTTTGACCATAATGCGCGGTCAGAAACAGTATATTGCGACATTGACAAAAGACATTGACATTGTTTCAATAATACCAGTTTTTGTAATTTTTATTAAAATGAAAGATCCAAAAATTACACCTTTTATTCTTGTCGGATTTGTTGAATTGCAAAAGCAAGATTCTGAATCAATTCTCGAAATTCTAATACAGACTTTGTACAGCATAGGATATGAGAATACAATAGAGTCCCATTTATCCGAGTTAATGTGGACCCACGACTAACTCGGTTAAAGCGAGGAGTACAAAACTGAAGAGAGTAGTTATAGATGTAATATATTTAACAAATGCAAAATTTATACGAGTACACCATATACAATTCATATTATAATTAAAAAGCTTACTTAAGGAGCATACTTTACGAGAATTGAAAAGTTTCTACTTGAAAAAGTCCTTAATCGTGTTTTGTTTTATTCAAAAGTACTTTCGATAGCTTTTAGTCCATCTGTATGAGAGATTTTTATATGTTGATTTTCATCATCTTCGCTAGATTCATTTTTCTTATTGACGATATTAACTGTCATTTCATCGGCAATCTGGTGTTGATAAAATGAAAAAGATAATGTTGGATTCTGTTTTCCTGAGTATTTGGAAGATCAAACTTTTTTTTCGGCAGTAGTTTTAAACATGAAAAATAAACTGGAACAAAAAATGAAATCCTTGAATTCTTAGCTCGGCCAAAGCGGAAACTCGCATTATCGGGACTCTCCTGTACTTATTTAAAACGAAATCTAATTTCATTTTATTCCGATGGAGCCAGTGTTGAACCTAATTGGAGATAAAGTCTGGTGTCGGTGCTTATATTTTTACTGGTTTTCGAATATTATTGTAATCTGGAATATTATAGTGAGCTATTCATTTGAATCATCGCCTTTAACTCGTTTTAGATGATTAAATCAAAGAAATTAATCATTTTTATTAATGAAATGTATACACTTTTTCATCAATTAAACAAAAATTAGATTGAATTTTTCAAGATTTTAGAGTAACTTATAAATGAAATCATAAAAATTGGACGTGTGTTTGGCTCACGATGGGCAGCATGTCATTTAAGATCAACAACTGCAGTTTGGCGATCTCTGTCTTTGTTCTTCAAATCAAATAAAAAATTCTCAAGCATGCCGAAACGTCTAAAGAACAAAAACTTCCTGAAAGATCATCACTGATATTTTTACGGAAATCTCTATGTTGTTTAAGGCATTGAAATGTGACAATGAAAAGGAAAAAAATTGATTCGACGAACAATTAAAGTGTTTAAAATGCTTAAGATTAATGATGGGGCTTAAGAGAAAACATTAGAGGACACTGAGTGTGCACATTAAATTAGGGATTTAGTGAGATATTCATTTAGCGAGAGCACAAAATTCAAATGTTTCCCAAGGGAAATCGATAGCATAATTTAAAATCTTAAAAACAGATCAATGAATACCGATTATTCGTTAACGTACGATAACAGCTCTAATCAGAAACAGCTAGGTTACATAAAATATTTGAAATCGAAATAGTGGGAAATTGAAGATATCGTTGTTCCTCGGAGAGAAAGTGAGGAGATTTGAGAACAGCAGCATGTCTTTCTGAAGCATCCAAAACATCCTACTTAGGATTTAAGCCCGGTGATCGATCTGGCAACTCCATGGGCAGTATTGTTTACTGATGATAATCATCCACGATGTATGCCCTGAACGGCATACGGCATTGTATTATTATCCTGTAGCACGAAATCGTCTCCTATTGCACGAACATAAGGGTATATGTAAACATTAAGGGTATTGTTTATTCTTATCTCGACCAGCCCTATTCAAGGGCACACGAGAGTAGAACATAAAAACATCAAGGGTATACTATCTCTATAAACGTGAGCAATCACAGTGCCACGTGGAAAGACGTGCAGGTCTGTGAGCCCACCTATGGAGATACCACCTTACGCACAGACACTGCTTCTTTGGTATGCATCTCTTTCACGAGTGTTTAATGGAGGTTACAGGTTCTCTCCATATCAAACAGTGCTTACTATTACTTTAGAGACTAAACCTGGACTCATCTGTGAAGAGAAAAATCCTCCATTGGTTAGCCATCCAGTGGACATATTGCTGCACCCACCTCAAACGTTCCCTTCTATGACGTGACGAGAGTGGCGTGCCAATGGCTGGTCGCTAGCGAACAGTTCAAGCCACGTTCGTGAAGCTTTCTACGCACAGTAGACACTGACACAAATCTTCTTTTAGCTGTACTAAGAGAAGATCTGAGTTAACTCTGAGTTGCGGTTATATTCCTTCATGCACACAAAGATAAATGCTCGTCGCTGCATTTTACCGTCTTTGGCTGACCCTTCTGGAGGGTTTACCAGTGGTTAGAAATTGTTGCGACAGTCTATATGAAGCACAGAAGGAGTCATATTAAGCCATCTGGCCACTTCTATATGATTTTGTCTTCCTCTAAACTTCCAATTGATCTCCATCGCAGTTCTTTGGACAAATGGTACCTGGAGGTCATTGTTACAAATTGGCTATCTTAAATTTCTAATTTCAAAAAGAGTGATATCAAACACATTATTTTATGCTCATTGCAGATAACGTCGTTCCATTGCAATGCCACTAATTTGCATATTGCAGTTTTATCTAGCAACTCTTATTTGAACAACATATTCAAATTTCATTGAGATTGGGTTGTTTTTGAAAGAGTCAATTTTACAGTTTTCCCTTAATTTATGATAACCAGCGTATTTTATGTTCTATAATTATTACTTTTTTTCTTCTGAAAAATACCGAAAATATTTTAATAGTATCGGTTCTTAAATTATTTCGCGTGCTTAAATCCCTGTAATTTCTCCTTGAATGCATTCCTAAAAGACAGTGTTTATGATGTACGATGGGAAGTAGGACTTTACCTGAGTTGAAAGCTAACGTAATACGCCATGTTGCTGAAATCCCTCGGGAGTTTCTTGGCATTGGCAATGAACGCGCTATAACGCGCCTTCAATACGCAGTTGGTGTCAATGAAGCACACGTTGCGCGAATTCTGTAAATGAATAAATTTGAATGATTCTGACTGAATTTAAATATCTTTCTGTTGGTGCCTCAATTCTCCTTGATGGCCAAAGTTTCCCCATGGTCCATATAGTGTATATACTGAACTCCATTAAAATTCAATTAGTGGAACGGGTTCTAGAGGGGTCTGAATAGGGTCGCTTTAATTATAATCACTCTGTACTTTGAATTGCTCCTATCGCGAAGTCAAACAATCTGAAGGGACAATATTCGACGATCATTTATTTTTAGGCTGAAAATAGACTTTGCAACAGGAAAAGAATATAACTGAAAGAAATTGAGTTTTGTTTTAAATTATTACATATTAAAATGCAGATTAATAGTATAAAAAAGACTCGTCAGAGGCTTTCAATATTACATATATGATGGTATTACCTCAGTATTTCCTTCCTGGTGAAAAAAGTGCAGTCCTTTAAAATAAAAACAAAAATTATGAAATATAATAAAAAGAATAAAAAAATTAAATGATTGTTGAAGCAATTTTCTTTGCTTTACTTTTTTTACTATGAAGTGTCTATTAAATAATGTATTCATTAAGAAAACAAGCAAATAAATGAGTGGATGATTAGTTATTCATCCTCAAATATTTAGGAGACTTAAGAAAACAATGCGAAAGGCTTGTTTATACGAGAAAAAAATTGTAATTCATTTATAATATTTGAAGACTCGGTGTTGTATGAGTAGAAGGTAACTCAGAGAAACGGTAAATTTTGAAATAACGTAATATGCACAAATAAACACTGAAAAATCATTTTTTTTTTCTTCTTTTATTGATGAAAGTTAATGTTTACGTTTTCATAACAAAATATCACAAACTGTCAACCTGTTAAAATGATATCAGGAAGCTTCCTGTTGCTGTTGGTGATCACATTCTCATAACCTGTTATAGAAACTGAGGAATGCTCGATGTATGACATTCTTCCGATGTCACCTTTACGAAATAGACAGTTTACGAATATTTTGCTAAGTATGTTAAGCTTTGTTATATATGATATGTTTTGTTACACACGTTATGATTTGTTATGAATGTTTTGTTACATATGTTATGTTTTGTTATGCATGTTTTGCTTATTCATGACTGCTAGATCAAGTTTAAACCACTTTTACCAGCGCCCTCTATGGTAATTCTGAAAATAGAGCAGACGTCAATATGAAAAAAAAAAACCCACAGTTTTATGAAAATAAAAGTGTTCGTGATACCATTTTTTAATTTATAAAAAGTTACTCAAATACTACATTAGCTGGACTCGTAAAAATTTGCAAAAGTTGAGTTTAGTTTACTGAGTTTGATTATTTTCACATGGATGGAAGAACCTTGCGTAATTTCCGATGATATGTTTGTCCTAAAGCTTAGATAACTCTTAACAGCAAAATGGTACACATTGTTTAAAAATTATACCTTTGTTTCAAGTGCATTTTTATTTTATGCGGCTAAAGAGCTTCGGAAACGCGGATTCTCAACTTAAACACACAAGTTCCAAATAGGAGATCTCCAATATACGTAATTTTAACACGGAATTAAAAAGAAAAATTTAAGAGAAACTTCGCCAAGGCTCCGATAATTTTAAAGCTGCTTGTCGCAAGTTTCTAACTATGTTTCATGCAGTATAGAGAAGTATTCTATAAATACTAAATAGTAAGTTTTTTTTCTTCTTTTCGATGCAACAAAAGATTAAAAACTTATATTCCTATAAGTAATCTCACCTGATAGTCCTCGAGTTGCTCCTCGGTGAAAGTGACCACCTTATTTCCCATCCTTTACTAACTCATCTGCCTGATCTTCCTTCTCTGTTTCATTCTGACCACACCCTGTTCAGCTTTATTTTTTTTTTTTTTTCAGAAGAGATGAAGATTAAACAAAAGAACTGATGAGAGTGCATCAATAAAAGAAGCATTCAGCGAGATAAAGAAAAAAAAAGTGTCGCAACCCATACATGAATTTTAAATTGTGGATAGATGGAATAGTGTCCAAATCCTGTCATTCATAAATTATCTGTCTACAGTAATATCACCCTGAAATACTTTTGTTCAAATGATTGGATTTTTAAATAAAGTGCCAATCTTGATGGTTCCGAAAGTGTATTTTAACTATGCTCATTACTTTGAATACAAATTAATATACGAATTTAAGCGCAAAAAACGCCTTTTCTGAATTAACTTATGCCGTGAAATGGGGTTACTTTGGAACAGTTTTTTTTTTTTTTTGTATATATATCTTGTTTAAATTGCAATTTATAAAATATATTTGAACAACTTATTTTTAATATGATAAGTATAAGTTTATTCTAAATAGGAAAATTTGAAAGAAAAAAAAATCTCACTCCCGAAGTTATTATTGCGTGTGGGGTCTCATTAGGACTTACAGTTTAGCACCTTAAAATCGACTAAAATACTATTCAGTACACAGTAAACATTCTTAATATCAAATATAGATACAGGCTTTTTAAAATATCTTTAAAAAAAATTCAGTGTCTATTTTTCTTAGCTCAAACCAAAAAACACAGAAGCAAAAGTATTATGTTTTTACTAATATAAATAATTAGAATAGTTATTTCTAATATTATCATTACTATTAGTTACTATTAATTTATCATTACTATTAGTATTTCTTAATACTATTAGTATTAAGAATTCTGTCATAATTAGAAAGCTTTTGAATAACGTTTACCTTACGTTAAAGATAGTGGTAGCCTTATTTTCTTTATAAGTAACCTTATATTATAAGTAACCTTGCTAATAAGTAACCTTGGTTATAAGTAACCTTGCTAATAAGTAACCTTATTAGGAATACTGCGCATGCTTAGAGCAACTGCAGGATATCACATCAAATGCCTAATTTTAACGTTTCTAATAACGATATCTCTCTAGTCGAGATTAAAGTTGCCCTGAAGGTAACAAAGTGAAGGGATACAGCAGGAAACAACAGCATTGCTCCAGAATTACTAAAAGCAAACGTTGAAATGACGACTAAACAATTACAGAAATTGTTTAACAAAATATGGGAATGCGAAAAGGTGCCGGAGCAGTGGAAATAAGCGGTCATCATTAAAATACCCAAGAAAGGTGACCTTACGCGCTGTGAGAACTGAAGATTCATTAGCAGTCTTTTCACACCTGGAAAAATCTTTTGCAGAGTACTCTTCAACAGACTTAAAATTTAAATTGAGAAATATTAGCGTGTTGATAACAAACTGGTTTTCGATATCGGAGCAGCACAACACAACAGGTTTTTGTACTCAGAAACATAATTGAACAAAGTCTGGAAATGAATTCTTCCTTATACTTCAATTTTAGTGAGGTTATCGACTCTCTCAATAGAGATGTGCTGTAGAAGATCTTAAGGAATTATCAAATTTGTAAACATCATAAAGAGTATTTGTGACGGCAGTAGAGTCAGTGTAGAAGTTGATGGCACAATGATTGGATTATTTAAAGTTCAAACAGGAGTAAGACAAGGCTGTGTCTTGTCGGGATTCTTTTTTATAATTGTCATTTGACACCACTTTAGAAGACCTAGATTTTGCCAATGGCATTGTCCTCATATCATCTAATTTTAATGATCTGAATATGAAAACGCAAACTTTTAACAAATATCCTAACGAAATTGGCCTTCAAATTAATAAAAGTAAAACAAAAAATAATGAGAATAAATGCGAAATTTAATAGAAGCATCGAAATTAACTCCGGAAAGATCAAAGAGGTTTATTCTTTTATTTATCTCGGAGCGGAGCTATTGTTAATAAACAGGTCGGAAGTAATGATGATATTTCCCAGAGAATCAGAAAAGCTAGATCCTGTTTTAGAAGATTAGAGATCTGTACAATTTTTGGAGAGCTTCAAATGTAAAATTTTAAACAAAAATATCTGTCTATAAGGTCCGTTCCATTCTTCTGCAGGGTGTCGAATGAAAAAACTTGAAGAAAAAACTTGAAACTTTTCACAATAGATACTTAAAAATAATACTAAAATGCTTCTGGTCCAATAGTATGACAAATAAATACCTTTTAACAAAATCTAATATCTCTTCTGTAAAAGAAGAAATTTTAAAACGAAGATGGAGATGGCTCGGCCCTATATACTAAGAACAGATAGAAGCAATCCTGCAAATGTTGCAAGCTCATGGGCACCTGACGGAAAGAGAAAAAGAGGGAGACTGAAACTAACATGGCAAAGATGCATTAAGGAAGATCTTAGTAGAGCAGGATTAACTGGATGGGAAGAAGCGCGTTGCTTGCGCAAAGACAGAAGTGTGTGAAGGAGAAGACTCGAGGCCTTATGTGCCAGTTCGGCACGAACAGGATAAGTAATAGTTCTCATAAAAAAATATTAAAATAATTCTCCCCCCTTAGAAAAAGAAAGCAAAGAAATATACCCAACTCAAAAGTCCCCCTCTTTTTACCTCAATCAGCGAAACTGAATTACAACTGTTAACAATGCTTGTGCTGAAATTTCCCTACACATTTTCCCTGTTGTGGTACCTTTTTTCTTTCGCCAGGGACCCTTTTTACCAGTACCTTTTTTTCCGGGACTAAAAGAGCTATATCTTAGAGAGCTATTCATAAGAGCTATATCTTAGGTTTTATCTACGCTGTATATTATGCTATCTGTAAGGTTATTCAAAATAATGTTATGGTCCCTCGAACCAAACATTTTGATTAACTTGTAAACAGGAGTTTTTTAATTAAAAAAAAAAAATTAACTGAGACTTTCGTCCATTTGGCCTTTTTCCAGTTGACTTAGCCTGTGATTTTTCCGTTACTTTCTGTCTGTGCTTCTTGCTGTCTTCAAAGCGATTTTGAGAAAAAGTGTCATAGCTTGCACTAACATGATTATGATTAGTTCGTGAAAATTGCCTTAATTTTCCATACTATCAAGTGCATTATCTCCTGTTTTTTTTTCTTTTTCTTTTATAGGCAGTGATTTCCCTACCGAAAACTATATTAATCAAAGATTGTACAACTAATCTTCTATTCCGAACTTCTCGTATTTTGGTTTGGTTAGTAGCCAAAAGAGACCTCTTTGGCTTTGAAAAGCTGCTGTCGCCGCGATTTCGTGCTAATGAGAGTCTTCATGAATCTCTCTACAGCTTTGTAAACGTGTTTAGGAGAAACGACGTAAACAGTAGGGGGGAAAAAAGTTATAGAATCTTTATTATCTTCACCTCCAAAAGCCATACAACGAGAGCAGGACATTTTGTAAAGCAAAACTTTGTTCCTCGCATTTGTTTTCTACTCTAAAATATGATTTTGATAAAGATCTCAATTCATTGCTTTTATAAATAGATTTTTTATTAAAAAAAATTTTGTATTGGTTTAATTGCATCAAAATGTATGATATGGGACGCAATCTTCTCTTAACACTGACGTTGCACACTATCTCGAATGTGTGAGTATTTATACTATCGGCATCGTGTTTATTAGTTTAATTTTAAACTATTCGGTAACATAATAGTAAAATAATGATAATTGAAAAAAATTCTTTGATTGTCACAATGTTTAAAATTATGATTTAAAAAAAAAAATTCAAATCAATGTAAAAAAGAATCTCGTTTAAATTTTTCTCTGAAAAGTCCTGTATATTCTTTGCGAAAACATGCTTTGTGAATGATACAGTTTTTCTTAATGGCTAAATCATCAATACCAGAAACTTGACTCAAGCCTCTATTCAATTTTGTTGCATTTTCTTTTTTTAAAATGCCCTGTTTTAAATATTTACATATAATACCNACGAAATGACTTGTCGACGAAATGACCCTGTCGACGAAACAACCGTGTCGAGGAAACGGCCTGTCGACGAAATGACCTAGTCGATGAAACGGCCTGTCGAGGAAGTGGTGTCGATGAAGTGATTGTCGATGAAATGAATGCGACCCTATGTATTACATATTTATTACTTTTTTTATTTTTAAAATTAAGTATTATGCAAATTTTTTGGCTATGATTGCTGTTTTGGTACATAGTAGCACTAAATAATTATCGAATTATTAAACATTTATGATGTGCCCACGTGAAATTATCTATGCAATATAAAAAATTGTGGAAAATTTTCAAAATAATAAATGTTTTCCTGGTTTCATTCCCTGAAAAAATGTCTACGAGTACTTTCGAATTTTGCTTCAGGTTTTTTGTTAGGTAAAATTTAAGATACTGAAAAAATAAAGAAATGCAAGTTTTTTCTGGAAAGAAGAAGTGAAATGAAATTAATAGAAGCAAGTATTTTGGTTAATTTTAAATTATTTTTCTTTATTATTACAATAATTACAAAAAATGACACTTAAAAAATTTGAAAAACGAAACAATAAATTTATCTTAATCCTGAACAAATCTTTAAATAAAGCTACAGTTTTATTTTATTGAAATAAATGGTAGCATGTAGTTATATTTTAAGTTGATAACAGCAATAAAAAAAAGTTAAAATTTCTACTTCAAATTAAAATATAGCTTTTCAATTATAAAGTGTGGTTTTTATTATACAGTTCATAATGTTAATAATGTATGGAAATTGCGAAATTACCAAACACTATAGTAAAATGAGACATGACTTTTGTAAAATATCATAAACTAACAAGTTCATTTGAAATTCTGATAAGATTGGCTAAAAAAAAATTAAAAAAATGGAGCACATTTAAAATTAAAAATAAACATTTGGAAATGATTAATGATATAAAATTTATCAGAAAACTCTTAATAATAAAGAAAAGAAAAAAAAATGTTAAATGCCTCTCAAAAAATGTTAATTAAGCCACTCAAGTATTTAGTTAAATGTGAAAATTTCATTTTTAAAAATCAGCTGGACATAAAATATAATTTGGAGTAAGTGGGAGAAAAATGTAAGGTACAAGAATTCGGTAATATAGTTTTCAGATTTTTTTTTCTTCATTAAGAACATTTTCTGAAAATTTCAACAAAATAAAAAATCTGAAGTATCTGTTTAGGCCGGTAAGCAGAAAAAAGACCACCGAAAGAAAAAGAAAAAAAAAATCTCATAAGTAATTGTATGAATTTAACAATTGGTTCCTTTCGGGCCGTTCAGCCCTAATTTAATGTAATTAAATATTTATTCGAATGAAATAAAGATATATTTTTTAAGAGATGAATATTAATTAAGGATAAATTTAAAGTTTACACATTTTTTTTTTTTACCCTCTTCATACTATTTAACAAATTCAATTAGGACTCTTTATTTAAATTTTAAAATTTTCAATTAAGCAAACTTAAAATTCTAGTAAATTTAAATGATTACACTTATTGTATTGTGATATAATAATAACATGATCGTCACAAGCCAGTTTTTGAGAGAGGGGAAATTGAATTACACAGTCACAACAGTTTTCTAAATTTCACAAAAAAAAATTTAAATGATCTAAATACCTGAATTAATTATTTCTAATGTGTTTTTTTGTTTTTAATTTAAGGAATTGAAATCAAGGATAATTCACGAAAATTTCTCTAATTGTCTGAAATATTGAAGAGGAACTTTCATATATACTTATACCCCCCACGGCCATCATGAATAATTATAATATACCCAGGGACCGTGGAACCTGGGGGCAGAAGGAGCTTTACTCCCCTCACATTTTGTAAATTAGATTATCTCTCAATATTTGTGAAATTAAATTTACAATTAAAAAAAAATAGGCAATTTTTTTTTTGTCTGAGTTTAAAAAATATGTCTCTATTTCATTTAACATTTCGTTGTTGAAAACAGCTTCCAAATCATCCCACCCCACAGAAGAAATATATGACCCCATTGCTGATCGATGGGGAAAATTCTTGGTTTCATATATCACCGCGAACAGAATAATAAAAAAAAACAGTCAAACAAGATAAATATATGAAGAATAAAAAAAATCGTTAAATGACAAGTAAATGATGTACAGGCAAACAATTTCTTTTATTAATTTAAAAAAAAAATTCGAATCATGAAGTAAAATTACATGTTCGAACTTTATAGATTTCATTTCATGTTTTATTCCGTTTTTTTTCTTTATATTTTATTTTCGGTTTTTACGTGATATTTTTACTTATTGTGTTCTATTTCATTTGTTGTAATTTTTTTGTAAAAATTTCTTTGAGTGCTTCTCACACTACTGTATTGATATATATTTTACTTTGGATAGATTGATACAATATTAGAAAGCACTCCTTTTTNTTTATATTTTATTTTCGGTTTTTACGTGATATTTTTACTTATTGTGTTCTATTTCATTTGTTGTAATTTTTTTGTAAAAATTTCTTTGAGTGCTCCTTACACTATTGTATTGATATATTCTGCTTTGGCTATATTGATACAATATTAGAAAGCACTCCTTTTTGCGGATATAATCGTGTGAGCTGATGAAAAGATTATATGTTTTATTTTCCGGATTTTTATTTCATTTTTTTCCGATTCCCNTTTTTTTTTTTTTTTTTTTTTTTTTTTTTTTTTTTTTTTGTTCCTCCTTTTTCATTGTTCTGTAATTTTTTCCATGTTTTCTTTACATTTTGAACTTTTATATATACATATATATGGACGCACTATAAGATTCTATGTAAAATCTTAGGAAATACTATAAAGCTTTATTGTTTTTATGTGACTGAAACCGGTTTGCAGTTGTTTACGTTCGTGTATCAGCTGGTTAAATTAGAAGATATATGATATAAATTCGACGATAGGATAAAGTAGACGATATACTATATAAATATAGAATATTTATTATATCAGGTATCATGTTAGTATATTATAATAATTAGGGCAAATTATTAGCCGTACTGTAGTTTTTTTTTTCAATAATTGCATGTTTTGCACGAGTTTATAGGCAATACTTTTACATTTAAACATACATGTAATGGTTTTTATATACTTCTTATTGGTATTTATCTTTAAAGTATTGTATTAGAATGTTAACCAATTGATACACGAGCGTAAACAAGTTCAAACCGGTTTCAGCCGATTAAAAACAATAAAGCTCTATAGGATCACCTGACAATATAGGTAGGGATAGAGTCCCTCTTCTTGAGATACTTTTTCGCGGACACTGAATAATAAACTAATAATAATACTTTTTTAACGAGTTATTTACTTATTAATTTTTTTTAAATTGCATTAAATTTAAATACTTTATCATGTGTTTTAATATTTTTAACCTATCGAAAAATGAATCCCCTGAGAGACGATTGTTAATTTATACGATTTTAACAATAATACTATTATAGGTTGTGTAACTATAGATTAAGTAATAAAACATAGAAAATATAATCAGTTCCTTTATTATCAGTCGCCGGTATATTTATTTATTTTTTAAAAATATTATCTAACTAAGTTCGAACAATTATTAAATCGGGTTCAACGGGCAAAATCGAATCGGACGTTATATTTACGCAATAGTTAATGAGGTGCTTTATTCCGGTGCTCTTATATTATATGATTCTTTTTCAAGTTATTTTTTCCCTGTAATTCAACCAGCTTGACTCTTAAAAAAACTGGCCCTTAAACGTATAGTGTGATAAATACATTTCTTTTTACGCTCATTATACTGTAAAAAGTTGTATATAGCAACATACTTTCTATAAAACTGTATACAGTTAACATATGCAATTACAATTAATGTTACAAAATAATTATTTAAAATTGCAAAGAAATACTATTTATTAAAGTCGTTTTTTTTCCGGGTCTTGCTTTTCACCCTAATTCCTCTGAACTAATAAGTAATGGCGTAAGATGCCTTCATTCGACGTACAAATTTCACGATCCCTCTAACATTTTTTTTCTTAAGACGCAGCATTGTGCACCTGAGTTGTAAAATTGCAAGTGCAAACGGTTCAATTCAATCTCATACGAATTGAAAAAATTATATTATGATTTCTTATCGAATTTTCAGCTAAGAGCAAAAAAGAAGGAAGAAAGGTAGTGAAAACACCTGACATGGAAAAGGGAAAATTTCTCATCATAGGAAGAAAGTAGAACAAATTTCTTTAAAAAAAAATAAGGGGGGAGGGCATTTTGAGTCCCATGGCGGATGTGGCGAGCGAAAAATCCCTCAATGAACTTTTATTTGCAGCTGTTTTCACTTGTTCGTTCGTAGGTTATCATAGTAAACCATTGAGAGTAGATATATCTTAAATAAACGCCAAGTTTCTCGCCAAAACCTGTTCCGCTCACGAAGAAAAAAATCACTTCGCAAACATACGATTTAAGAATATAGTTCACTATTATGGAAGTCTAACCTTACTGACCCTAAAAACGTTATTCTTCCCAAAAATGAAGAGAATAGAAGTTTAAAATTTTATTATTAAGGATTCAGATAATTTTTAATGTTTTATTTCTTGATAAATAAATAGTAATATTGAATACTTAGAATCATTATCAAATTGTACTTAAAAAAAAAGCACTTCGTTTAGTTTTTTACTTTTTTTAAAACTATATACCATTGTACTTTTAAGTTTAGTACAATGATATTTAATCAAAATTAAATAAAAAAAACACACATAATATAATAATTATATGAATTTAACAACCAATTCAATTCGAGCTATTGACCCAGAATTTGAATGAAATTAAATATTTGTTTAAAGAATTAATTAATACATCAGAATTAATTTAACATTTACTGAAAATAACTTTCCCCACTTCATACTTTTTAACAAAATGATAATAATAATATTTTTCAATTATTTTTTTGAAAAATTATTAAATTAAAATATTTATCATCTCCACTTTAACTAATATATGAATTTAATGAGCGATTTGATTCGGACCGTTAAAGCCTATTTTAATAAATATTTATTCTAATATTATAAGATAATTTTTAAGGATTAAATACAAAGAATAATGCAGAGTTTACGGACACGAAATTTTATACTTTTTAAACAAATGATTAGAACTCTGAAGGAATATACGTAATTGATTTTGGTAATATAATAAGCACTACTGGTATTAAGGTAATTCGCCCAGTTCTAATAGGTACCAAATATACTAATATAGGTAAAAAGTATTATATACTTTTTAAACAAATGATTAGAACTCTGAAGGAATATACGTAATTGATTTTGGTAATATAATAAGCACTACTGGTATTATGGTAATTCGCCCAGTTCTAATAGGTACCAAATATACTAATATAGGTAAAAAGTATTATATTAGTATATTCGGTACCTATTAAATTTGCTCCAATGCTTTGTAGTTTTAATATAGATACCGTGAAGGTATAAGAATCGAAGAAAAAATCGCTTGGATAAATTTTGTATCGCATAAATTGACCTCGAGCAAGAGCACCACACCATATGAATGCTGCTAATCCTTATTTTGATGTTATGAATTGCTAAAAACGTGTTTTGTTTAAACTAATAACGTAAAGCTACCAGGAAAGGCATTGAGTTGGTATAGGTCTTTCAGATTTAGGCATCGTTTTGTAGTATTATTCAGTACTGATTTATTGATTACTTACTTTTTCTTTTCACCCTTTACGTAAAAAGAGTATTTAACTATCATATTCATGTTATATAATTGCAATAAAACTAATATATATTACACATAAAGTATTAAGGTTGAGCATGAGTTAAAGTAATAAACGATTATCTACTTCAAATTAAACTTTGTACAATCATTATCATTTTTTTAATGTCTAATTACGTTCAAAAAAGTATTTAATTAGATTAAATTCAGGAATTCAAGTCCGAATCGTATCGGGCTTAAACTTAATGTAATATTTAAGGAGGTGCTGTTTTCTCGTGCTTTTTTCCACGCTTTATTTCTGGCGCTATTTTTCTGATACTTTTTTTCTCGTGCTTTTATTTAACTTAAAATTCATTCTTTTTTCAAAATTAATTTTTCGAAGATAAAAAGAAGAAAACATATTTATTTATTCTTGCATAAGTAATAAATTGCATAGAATTCGAGATCAACGGTCCGAATCTGATCGCTAGTTAAATTTATATTATTGTTAAATTGGTATTCTTTCTTTCTTGAAGAGCACACTGTAGATATACCTAAAAACATTAGCATTTTCTTAAAAAAAAAAAAATAAAGCATCAATTTCGACAAAAATAAAATAAAATTCTTTGCTTTAATAAAAGCTAATTTATCTCCTACTATTTGATTATTCTCCTTAAAAAATTGCTTTCTTTATGCCTCCTATAGTCACTTTATTTCCGAAATTCAAGAAAGACAGTATTAAATATTTGATATGAAAAATATATAAAATGAAATTTTATTCCAATAAAATAGTGTTGTCCAATTCATTTATTATTGCATCAAGAATTTTATGCAAGTAGATTCTTCTTTTGTTTAATTCATACTACTATTAAATCAGATAATGCTTCTCAGTTTCATAAATGCTTTTTCTTGCTGAATTTAACCATCAGTTTTGTGACTTCCAAACAAAGACACCGCAATACTTAGTCAAAAGGCGGGAAAGTCATTTGGCGAAATGCAAACAAAGAACTAAAAGGAATGGTAGAGCGATAAAAAGCGCCAAAAGTGCGCCTTAGTTTTCACCCTAGTATGACCCCTAATAAGGATCCCTTCACCTCAATACTTCTCTTCCCTCCCCTCCCTATTTCTCAGACGATTTGAAGGTCATTTTTAGTCTATCTTTTTGACCGTTATTCACTTTCTTTTGTACAAAGGAATCATCTGGATTAGAACATTTCCAAATGATTCTAATAAATTCACAAGAGTATTTCTAAAAGGTAAAGAATTCAATACTGTATATCAAGCAAAATAAATGATCATCAATCTAGATTTTACACATTTCGACAAAACTATATGATTCTCTTTTTTTATTAAATTTCATGTTTTTTTTTTCAAAAAAAATTAATTTACTCGAATTTATAATAAATATTTATTAAACAATGTGCAATCTCTTAAAAAGTTAAAATATTTCATAATAAATAACACTATTTAATTATAATATTTTTATTAACTATATATTTTATAATTATATTCTTAATTATTTATCAACTTTACTTATTTATTAATTTTATTCCGGGATTTTCTTTTTGTGATTTGTTTGCATGATGTAAAAAACATAAATTTACATCTGTTTTACGAAAAAAGCGGCTTCATGTTTTAGATGAAATATTGATTTATTTTAATACTCTTATCGTTTTAAAGTAGAAAAATAAATACTTGTATACAAGTGGTGTCCATTTTTGAATCCGCTTCGTCTTTCATAAAAGCCTTGCCGATAGCGAGTGTTAATTTAATTTTTTTTTTTAATTAGCGAACTAACAGTATTATTTCAAGAACGAACCGCAGGAAAAAATTGATAAATCTTCGATCGTTATAGCTTTAAAAGATTATTGCCAACTCCTATTTCTTAAAATGCAAAAGATTTACTTCAAAATTGCTGAAATTACTTAGACAGCAGACGATTTTTTACTTAACACAATCAATTCAAATAAATCAAAAGTAGAAAATAAATATAGTAATAATCATCCTTTTTTTGTATTATCAAATGTTGAACATCAATGTTGAACTAATTAATAGCCTAAAAAAACATTGAAAATTCCAGATGATATTGTCAGAGCAAGATATGAGAACTCATTCTCATACTCGTATGTATATACACAGTATTTAGGTACAAAATTTTAATGTTTAATTTAAAAATGCAGAAGATTTCGAGTTTCAGTGCAGAAAATGAGACAGTAAACCCAGAATGCATCTACAAAACGCTGCTGTGTATGAAAATGTGGATAAAATTAAGAAAAATTACAAATCTTTCAGAAAAATCTCTCTCTTTGAAAGTCTTCCTTCCTCTTCTGGAGCATTCTGTCAAGAAAAAAAAAAGGGAGCATAAATTAGACTATTCCTCCCCTCTTTCACTTGGCAATTTCTTTTAGAACATGGGAGGTTTTGGAGGGAATGCAAGACCCCTCAACTCTTTGTCCCTTCCTGAGAATCGCTCTTTCTTGGAACGGACCCCCTTCTTGCCCATTCCGTTTCCTGTCTGCAGTTGGGGGGCGAGGGGAACTGACAGTGGGACCTGCTACTCTAAGGGTCAAGGTCAAAGCGGGTTCCTTCTTTGATTCGTTTTTTCGAAGAAAAAATGCTCACAAAGTTGGAAAAAATATTTTTTAGAGGAATGAGGGGGGTGGGGAGGAGGGGGATGAAATAAGCATCCTATCCTTGTAATCTATTTGGTTGTTTTTTCAGTGGGTCATTCAACTTTCTTTCCCCCTTACAAATGTCCCCATCTTCTTGATAAAAGTTCTCTCTCTTTCTAAACTTCAGCGATTTTTTTTCTTCTCTGTAATAAAAGTGTATTGAAAAGAAAGATTCAAAATGAGAGTGAATCAAAGAAAAAGCATTTTCATTAATTTATATAACACTTCCAATTAATTTAAAGTGAAAAAATAAACCTGAAATAAAAAAATAATGTTGTTAGACTTGCCTCTGCTCTAACTCTATCTATTTTTAAAGACTTTATAATATCATTCGTATGAGATATCTATTTGGATTTGATCCAAACATATCTCGTAACACATAAGTAGCTCTAAACAAATAACGAAGGGAAAAAAAGGTACCTTGGAGGTAAACTAATTAATACTACTCGTAAAAAAACAATGAATAAAATAGCTAGAATAGCAACATATAAAATGGCTAGAAACTCAATGAATAAAAAAGGTACAGGTTTAAAAGTACCACTATAAAAATAAAATTATTTTAATAACGGATTCAATTTGTTGGGCCCAAACTTAATATACTTAAACACTTATTCGAATATGATTTAAAAAAATTGTTTAATACATTCAAGGAAGGAATAAAGCCTACGATCAATATGTTACAGACAATGTATAGAACTCCGGCATTCTATAGAGTATCTAATAATGATGATATAAAAAAATTTAATTCAAAATTTGTAAAAACAGAACGATACAAACAAAAATTACACCTTTATTAAAAAAGAAAACAAAACATAATACAAACCTCATACTTGAACTAAGAATTTACTATCCGGCAAAAAATTAAACCCCGAAAAAAATTCTTTTTTTAGATTTCACACATTGCCTAGCCTAAATATGATTATTTAGTATTTATAATTAGAACTGATCAATTCATGATGCGTACAAATTTCATATTACTTTTTTTTAAAAAAAAAAGAAAATCATACATTTTGCTTCGCGTATTTTTTCTATCTATACTTATTTTTTATAATTATTTATTTATATTTACAGACTATACTTAAACTTAGGTAATAAATAGAATAACGGGATTGCAAACATTGCCTATGCATTTTATAGAAAGACAGAAATTTTCTGGAAACAAATTTATAAAATAATTGCCATAATTTATAGATTTATGCATCCTTCGATTACACTGCGTGCTAACTTATGCCAACATATTCTCAGAATCATTTTATTCGAATGCATACATTGCATAATTCTGAATATAGGTGATTAATCATGAAAATCTTGAAGAATTATTTAGAAATAGTTCAGGTGCTTTATGCAATTTAAAAGGATTATTTTCGTAAAAATTTTATAACTTTTAAACAAAAGGATTCGTTACATTGTGGAAAGCTGATCATGACGAAAAAATTTTACGTTTTTCGAATACGCGCCAAGATTTCCCGCCAAGTCTAAAAGGCGCTGATGTACGGTAAACGAAGACCGCACTAATCAACAGCGCCAGCCACTCAAAAATTGAGACTAAAATTATTTATAAATGTATCTTATGATTTTAATATATCTTATTCGTGTTTTTTCTTTATAGAACATAGAACGGAATTTGTATCTTCTCCTTACATTTTTTGCACTTCATCTTTTGTTCCCTTGCTTTGCTTCTGCGAGTGTTTCATTGCTTTGCGGCTAAGTAGCCACGCCTTCACGTGAATGCTTTTATCCAATCGGCCGATCGCAGCTTCTCACGTGACTGACGCAGCCGGCTGACGCACTGGTTTCATATATCCCGGGCTAGAAGAAAGGTATTTTCTCCTGACATTTGGCGCTGTGCTCATGCGGCGCAAGGATTTCAATGGTGCGAATAGCTAGTTCTTTATAAATCGCAATAAAACTTCACTTTTCATTCAAAGCTAACTAAGTATTTTATTTTTATACTGCCTTCTGTTTTTTATACAACTGTGATGCCGGCTAGTCTGTTCAGCAGCGAGATTGATCGCAGTAGGGATTTAATGGAGAACCAACTAAAAGTCGCGGAATTTAGTGCGTATAATATACAGACATTAGGAATGCTTTTAAACAACGACAATGACTGCTTGACTACAGCTTATGATGGGGAACCAAGGAGCAAAAAAAGTCAAAATACCACGGAATGTGTACCCGTTCCTAGTTCGGAGCACGTTGCAGAAATTGTTGGAAGACAGGGTAAGTTCTTTTTCTTTGTTCTCTAGAGTTCTTTGTTTGGGTTAACATCCGGTGTAATTCCCCCGCCACACTCGTTTTTCCTCTCGCTCATCTTTTCTCTCTTGCTCTTCAGTGACTTCAGAAGAGAATATTTTTAATTTTGCTCATATCCTTATAATAGCGAATTGTTTTTACTTAATATTAAATATTGTGCTAATCTTCTTTCAACATTTGTTTCGAACTGTTATAAACCTTAGTGCATTCTTTTAAAATGAGTCTTCCTATTCTTTTGAAATAAGTTCACATGAATCTAGTATTTATGAATTTTAGTTTTTTTTTTATTTATACTAAGACTATAAGTTAAGAGTTTTCCATTTAGTAATCTTTTAAAATACATAATATGTTGTTTCTGTATCTTATCTTGATAATCCTTCTTAATAATTTTCATTTCTCGCGACTTTTCTATTATGATTAATGAAAATGGCACGAAAAATGCCTTCCACCATGAAAGTAGTTGTGGTTTGAATTTTATTTAATTACTCCCACGTGTTGCAATTCAAAATTTGAAGTTCATTTTATGGTTTTTATTGAGGTGGATAATCTCATATTATTTGTAATTATAATAGTGAATGTTTTCAAATCTCTTAAAGATTATATAATTTGTAATTAATTACTAAAGAGTTCTGGTAAACCCTGGAAAAAAAAAAACATCAAGTTTCTGGACAAGTTTTCAGCATGTTATTCAAATTATCAAAAGGAAAGTTAATTATGGCAAAATTAGTTCCAAGCTATGTAATTGTGCCATAATGTACTTGCATTTTGGTATTTTAATTTTTTTATTGTATTTGAAACTTCATGGTGTCTGGGTTACTTGAATTCTTAGGTTTTTTGAAATTGTTGAAGAAATTACTCTAGGTATAACAGAATTTGCTGTGAAGCATCTTCAATGAATCTCAGGACTATATTTTGTAGACATAATAGATGATTTCAATTAACCATCTACTTTTAAGCTATAGTGAAGCAAATTCTAAGAATGACTTCATTAAAAAAGATGACAAATTACATTGTTACAAATTATTTGGAATAAGATTTGTAAAGTCATAAGATATTTACACTCAGTAGGTACATTTTGCCCTGCTGTTGGCTTAAAAGGTGTTGGTTGTTAAAAGGTGTTGGCTTTTATAATAGGCAATAAAACATAATCACATGTTCTTTATCCTGTTATGAATTTAAATTTTTTGTTTCAACTCTATTATTTTAGCACTGAATATCATCCACCTTTTTACACTTCTCAAATATGGAAAAGAAAATCCAAATAAGTTTTTTAATAGAGAGATCTGCCTAATTCCCCCCACCTAACCTACTTTTGATTTTAAAATACATAAATTAGTATATATCTGAAATTAATAACAGCTCAAAGAATTTAAATGAATCCAAATAATAAATTGTAAGGAACAGGATACATAATTAGGAAATCACTTGTAATTTGGAATGCTATTAATGAGAAATTAAATTATGATCAATTTTGATAAGATTCAACAACATTCAGTAAGATTTAATTTTTTCCTTCATTTTATTTTCCCTTTGAAATATTAAAATTTATCTGTGGATAATGTGCGTACAATATTTCTATACCACTTCTTAAGAGTGAGATTAAGTAATTACACAATCTGGTTTTGACGTCAAAATGATACCAGAATGTTGAGGCTGTTTTTCGAAGGCTCAGTCTTAATTTTAAACTATGCTTTTTGGGAATAATGTTAACAGTTACTCATAACTGTTAGGTCAAGTTTAGCCTATTTAAAGCCAACGCTGACTTCTCATTTGTTCATATTCAAAAATATTGCCAAGAAGTCACATTTTTCATTGTTATATTTCAATGGCTACGTAATTTCGCATGATTTAAAAAAAAAATTTTTTAAAGCATTACGATGCATGATTTTTGAATTCATCTAATCACTTCACAGTATATATATTTCCTAGATCGATAACTGATAAAAGAGAAAATAGTGCTGGAACATTAATATTTATATAAAGTATCACATTTGCCACCAACTTGACAAAATGGCTCATGGTATATGACAATTAAGTCATTAACAAAATATAAGTCATATTTTTGATGAATTTTTGTTCTTATTTAGGCAACTATTTTCATAGTTTTTGGCTACTATTTAAATGGCTTATGCCATTTTGTTCATTTTTTTCTGTGGCCACTCTGTAATTTTCACCATTACTAAATCTAAAACTGCTTGGCTTAGCATTTTTGCCCAACCTGTGGACCACTATCCAAAGTCAAATCAAGATTATTAAAAAAAGAAGAAATAGTGCTGGAGCAAAAAAAATAATGGTTAAGTGATGGAGATATGAATGGTTTCAGGAAAAAGTATACAAGGTTAGCTGTAAATTTTTGTTTTGTTTGCCAAAAAAAACATGATGTAAAGAAAATTAATTATAATACTTTTTTAGAAAATAATAACTAAATGATTTTAATATATAGCCTATTATCAAGGAAAAGTAAATGGTGCCAAGTGAGCAATAAATTTCTAAAAGACACTTCACAAATTATCTTTTCATAAAAACGGACCCTTCACAAAATGATTTTTCTTTTAATCGGACCCTTTACAAATTAGTTTATCTTCGTTATTGTTTTGTTTATCAAATAAACCCTTCCCAGGGCAGAAAACAAGAAATATGGATGTAAACGAATAAGTTTTATTTTCGGCATACGCTTTCATTATTCATCCGAAATGAATATTCTGCGTTCAGCAGTATAGGCTAAATACCAAATATTTGTAAGTTGCATCTCTGATTTAAAAGCAGCAATTGATGTTTATTTTTGAAAATTTAATTTTTACAGTGCTGAGCATAATCTTGTATCTATATACAATTTAAAAACTCCTTGTAAAAGTTTTTTGCAATAACCGGACCCTATTTGCACAAATTCATAAAAGCGGACACTGTTTGAAAGAATGTGAGTAATTTTTTCACAATTTCGCGAAAACCGGAACCTTCACGAAATGTCTGGACAGTATTAATTGGCTAAAAAAATTAAGTCGTGAAATAGTTTCAGAGCCATGCTCACTGAAGATTACTTTTTTCTTCCAATCAATTTGACCCATTGTATTTATTTAATGTAACTGGGTTAGAAGAGAGAGAAAACAGAAATCTCATTTTAATGTTCACATAAATTGAAAATTTATTCAAGCACTTGACAGATATCTTTTGTAAAAATGACTCCATTGTGAAAAAAACTCCATCCAACTTCATGTTCAACTGACTAAAAATTTTATGCATGAGTTCATGTTCATGCAATTACAAAATCGAACATTACGATTCATAATTGCAAGATGTTAGAAGGAAACATTGATATTCCTTTACAAGATTTTAAAATTACATATAGAGATTCGTATTCATGTAATTTAAAAATTACACATTGAGATTCATATTCCAACAATTTAAATACGTAAAATCTTGCATCAATATTATATTAAAACATTGATAACATTCTGTGAATAAATTTTTCCTACAGACACTTTATTTTTGCTTAAATTTCAGGTATCTTTTTCATTTTTTACAGAGTGTTTACATGACATTTTTGAATTTCTTTTTCAACTTTTTTTGTTTTGCACCTAACTCAATTCTTTGGTATAAATCACTGTAAAAATAAAAATTTGACCTTACTTCTTTCAAAATTCATTTTTGTGGCGACTAAAGGATTTAAACACATAAGCACAAGAGTTAATCGATGCTTGCACAAAGTTTTTTTATTGAGATTTTGTGTTTGCAGAAAGCTTTTTTTTCTAATTCTGTCATTTGAAAAGTTTACCATCACAGAAGTATTGCCATGTTTTCTTTTTATTAAGTAATGGAAAGGTTTTATCCTAAGAATTGAAACCAATCTGAAATGTCATCTATATGGTATCATGTGACCATGTTGGCCTTTGGTTTTGATGTAAGGAAGTTATTAGCTATTATAAATAAGTATTTATAAATAAACATAAGTATAAAATTAAACGTGATCAATCGTGTATAATCTTTAAATATTTTAAGCTTAAAAACTTGAAATATTGAATTGACTTGACTTTACTCTTTTTGTTTTGACAGTTACTGCCGAAAACCTGGTGTAAAATTGCAATTTAATCAATCCGTTAAGCTGTTAAATTATTGAAAGTAAAAATAAAATAACATGTAATTAGGATATTTATTCTGTTTACTAAGCTAAATATAAATTGTAATTTAATTAAACCTTATAATTGAGTAAGTGAAAAAAATTAACTAATTTATACAAACGTTTATATTATTCTCAGCCTAATATTCCCTATGAACGAAATTTCTTTTTAGGTTAGAAATTATAGCTTTTTTTAGTGCAATAACTTTTTCAAAAAACTTTTGAAAAGACTTGGTGTAAAAAATTCTTATGCATTTTCACAATTCTTGAATAATGTGTTATAAGAAATCAAAGTATTGAAATAGGAATTTATCAAATTAAATTGATGGTCCCAAATTTAAACTTAAGGAATTCAAATTGATGAATACACAAACTGACTGGTATTTTATTTAACAAGTTATAATTTTGCACAGCTATAATTTTACAAAAGATTTGTGGGAGTTTTTTTAGAGTTAGCATTTTCCCATGGCTGTCTGAATTTCAACCAACTCTTATACTTAATGAGAAAGCAGTTATTGTTATCAATCACTTACTGTCATCAAAATCAATTAGACTGGATTTTTATTTGCATGTAAAAATTTAACTGGAACATACTTTAATGTTAAAGTGCACAATACACCATAGTATGCAGGTATAACCCTGGTGTAACTTTATTTTTATTCATCTGGATTCAATTTTAAAATATAGTGATGTACTCTTATGGTTGGGTTGTAAAAATAAATTTTCAAAGTATTAATTAATTAAAAAATTTAACTTCATTGTCTGCTTGAAGATGCTTTTTTAAACCAAAAGTGGGAAAATCAAGACTTTCAAAAGGAGTTAAAAATGGAAATAATTTTCAAAAATGAAAAAAAATATGTTTGTTCAAATTTACAAATAAGCAGTTTAAAGTAGCTATTGTAAAATCTTCAACATGGCATGAACAGGTTAAAAGCTTGAAAGAAGCTATCTTTGTTGTACCGTTAATGAATTTAGAGTTTACTGAATCCAAACAGAGAAGATGTTACTTAAACTGATTTTTCTGCCTTGTTTTTTTTTTTATAAAGAATATTTACTTATTTTAAAAGTTAAAAAAAATTTTTTTTAATACCTTTCCTTTCTAGATTGTTTGTTCAAATCAAAATTACCAGCTTTTGTAGATAAGTTCCTTATTCAAAGCAGAGTTGACAATTAAAAACATAATTTTTTGTCAGTATTTTCAAATTATTTATCTAATTAATGCAAAAAAATTCAAGCATGCTATTTCTGGTTGAATGATGTAATTAATGGGAAGTTCACTAATTCATTTTGAGGAAACTAAGAAATAAAACCATGCAATGAAAATAAAATAAAGGAGTAAAAGTATTTATTCGATTAGAAGAACCTAAAACTGATTCTTAAACTAGAATTCTAAAACTGATTTTTTGTAATTTCAGAAAATATTTTTTCCAGTGGTAGATAGTGTTTTAATATTTTTATGAATTACGATTTAAAGAATTTCTTTACACCATTTATGTTAATATTAACTGTAAGCTAATGGTCAGATCGAGATGCTCCAAAGTCATAGAGTTCCATTTATTTAATAAAAAAAATCTGCTTTTATTTGCTGCCATTGTTAATCTTTATTCTGGTGAAATGAACAGCAAAAAACGAGTTTTGCTTTGTTTAATAACGTAAAGCCACCGTTAAGATCAACACAAAATTATAAAAGAAATTGAAATTATTAAAGCTATATTAAGTGAAGAACTTAGTAGAACCAAATAAGTGACATTTTCAGAGAGACTACCAAGAAAAAAAAAAGTGGTATCTGAACTATTTTATTACCAATTTATTAGAAGGTTGGACTAATTCTTTGCCTTAGTTTGTTTATCCTTTCCTATTTTGAGATAAAAATTATGCGATCATTCTGAAAACGAATGTGGATTAGTTGTGTAAAGATTTAAGTGAAAGCAAAAACAATTCTGTAACTTTATACACCGAAGAGCCATTACATTATGACCACCCTGCTAATAACATGTAGGACCATCTTTAGCCCTCAAGCTGGTAGCACCCGCCATGGCATTGATTCCACAAGGTGCTGATAGGTAGTCTGAGGTATCTGGTACCAAGCGCTCACCAACTGGTCCTGCAATTCCCTCACATTGCAAGGGGGTAGCGTGGCAGCACAAATTTGGTTTTCCAAGTAGGACCACAAATGCTTTATTGGATTAAGGTCAGGTGAATTTGGGGGCCAAGACATGACTTGAAAGTCACTGGAATGTTCCTCGACGATTCGACCCCTATGACATGGTGCATTATACTGTTGGTAAGCACCATTCCCGTTAGGAAAAACTGTTGCCGTGAATGGGTGAACCTGGTCTGCAACTATGTTCAAGTAGCTTACAGACGTCAGGGATTGTTCTATGAGGATTATGGGTCCTTATGTGCCCCATGGAAACATTGTTCCTGGGCGAGAAACCATGAAAACCTGGGCTAGCCCATTGTTATAGATGAGTGTGGTCCTATAATGGCTCTTCAGTGTATATACCAATAGTGATGCAACTACTTTTTCTCCTGACTTATTAATTCCCCTTAAAATGTCACATACCTGCTTCTTGCACTAGCTCTTCAGTTGTGATGTTATATGCCTTTATAACGTTATATCTTCCCCCCCCTTCTTTTTTTTTTTAATTCGCCGTTTTTCTTTTTATATCGTTTTTCCCCTCCATAAATGTCAGTACTTTTACACGTAGTTAAGTAATGTGTTAATGGATTATATTATTATATTAATTATATTATAATAATTAATTATAATTATGTAGATAAGAAGGCATTGAATTATTGTGGAAGAAAATGCAGTCAATTGACTTGCTGTAAAAGTAGAGGATGTTATTTTATACAATGTGAAATTGCTTTATCTGCTAAGTTAGTTGCTCATGTCATTTTTTCTTCTGTCTACTTGACTCCCCATTTTTTGCATTCTTCTTAAAAAGTTACTAAAAAATTTTTTTTTTCCATCTCATATTTAGGTTATTTACCTTCAATCCAATGATGAATGAAGTTAGAAACATGTTTTTTTTTCTACTTTATTTTTAAATTACATATTTTTATTTTCTCTATTTTTTTTAAATTTAGTTTATAGTAGGCTTCACGTTAGCGCATGACGACAATTGTTAACAAAAGTCGCCCACACCACATGCATAGTCGACAAATCTGTTTCTTGAAAAATTCGCCTTTTCCGCCATTTATGTTATCGCATTACAAAAATAAAGACTGGGGTTTTACGAATAATTTACCTGAAGCAGTATTGCTGGTAAAGTGCCAGATATTATCGATTCGCATGGTTTCAATGATAATTCGTGCGAACAAAATCAAGTTATTGACGTTATCGTTATTTAACTTTATTTTGAAACGAAGAAATAGTGCTATTTTTGCTCAAATGTGTTTATATATATTTAATAGTTATTAATAATATAAAATACTAAGGGTAAGAATATTAAGGGTGGAAAACGAACATTCGGTACAGGCGCTTTTGCTGAATATTCGGTTGGCAATTTTTAAGGATTAAAAACTTTTTTAGTTTTTGCTGTTTTTATTATAAACAACCTTTTCTGCACGGTATGGCGGGTAACAGATAAAAGAGTGATTTTGGAAAAAGAAAATTTTTGTTCGTCTTTTGCTTTTTTGCGGAAGTTAAAGTTAAACAAAAATATAAAGTTTTAACTTTAGTTTAACGTTTACTCATGCTTTTTTTAATTAGCTTTTTTTATCGGTATTTTTATTATGAAAGCGTTTCTAATGATCGTTATTGTTTTATGTTATGGTACTTTTCGGAAAATACGACTAAGTGAAAATAAAGTCAATGAAATTTTTAACGTTTAAATATTTTGTTTAAACATTATTTTGTGAAGAACGATTTTTGTTTTAGTTTCTATCTAGCTTATTCTTTTTTAAAAACATTTGTTTTATAAACGATTTTAATATGACGCGGCAATAAAGATTTTTTTTTATTAAATCAACTTTTTTTTTTTGTTGAAAATGCGGCAAATTGGAAAGCAGATGTCTCAAGCTTTAAAAATTTAAGATCAAATTTTTTTTTTTCTGTTTCGCTTTTTATATAATCTTTCTTATGGGCATTTTCATGGGGTCACTGCATTTTGCATTCCACTGCATTTTCATTAACTGCATTTTGAAAAGCTCTTCTGATAGACAAACTCTTTTAACGTTATTATTATTAATAAAAGAATAAAATATTATTTTTAGAATTAAAGTTATTTTTTTTTATTTATCTGCAATATTTCTATTAGATTTTTTCCTTAGACCAATAACTGAGTTAATAATTCTATCCCAACCCTGAGTTGAAAGCTTTTGTAAGAATTTCTTCATTGGCAGGAAAAGAAAATAACGTTCGTGATTTGCTGAAACAGAAGTTTCTTGTTTTGATTAACATTTTTTTTTCCAAATATTATATTAATATATTTGAGAACAGCATGCTATTTCGATATGAGAACTGTTTAATGAAAATAGTTAAACGTTCGTTTTAAGCCTTCTGTTCTTTGGTTTTTGGCAAATTGCCTGTTACTTCCCTGGGGACTTCCGCTTTTTTTACTTTGAATTTCGGAACAGTTTTGGTATAAAAATGGTTGAAATATATAAATTAAATATCTTATAACAAATTTGAACTGTATCATTAAATATGTGCAGTTCAATTTTTCAATTCACAAATTTAAAATTTGTGTATACGTTACGATTTTCAGTTTAGTCTGACTTTTTTTTACATGCAATACAATTTTAGGCTGTAGTGATGTAAATCAATAACTTTTATTGGTTTGTATTTTTTTTTCTTTTTAGTTTAAGTTTTTATTAAGCTTAAAGAAAACTTACTAATTGCATACATAATTAATTCCATTTAATTAATGTTACTGATATTTATGAATGTATGCATTATAAAGATGACTAGACCAGTTTCTTATGAGCAGTTAAGATCTTAAATTATTTGTTAAAACTAAATCTCTGAATAAAAAAATAAAGTATTCAGTGGCGTTTAACAAGATTCCATTGTTAATGTCCCCCCCCCTGCTAAAACTCGCCTCTGTTTAATTTTTTTTTTCTTTTTTTCTATAATTCCTTTTAAATGTTTCTCAAACTAACTTGTAGTCAGTTCCGGATATCAATGTAGTAGTGAAAATAAATCTACAGCAATAATTTATTTTGAAACATTAGTATAGTTTAGAGAATAGACTGAAAAAAAGGTTCTGATTCCTGATAAATTTTTCATAGACTTTTTTTCAACTTTTCAACCAATATTTGGTTACGTTATTAAGTTTCATTGAGTATTTAAAAAAAAAAGTTAAATTTATACAAGGTATAAAAATTTCTGCAGATTTACTTTTGCTTAGTGCTATTTCTCTGCAAGTAATCAAGTAATATCAGCTATTTTTTTTTTTTTTTAGTAAATGGATAAATTAGTAATGCTGACAAAATGGAAAAGTATCAAAAATAAGACTATTGTTTTTGTTAAAGCGTATTTAAAGATTCCTTATTCGAAATTTATTTATGTACTTATTAAATTAAAAAAATTAAAATGAACAAATCATTTAAGTATATTTGAAGTTTGCTTAAGTATAATTGAGTCGATGCTCGAAATAGCAGCCCCTCTGGTCCAAACAAAACCAGATGTTATAACATGAGGCAAAACTAAATTTAAGAAAGCACAGCTAGATAAGTTGGTCTGTATTTGATTTGTGTTACATATTATAGAGGATTATTCTCTTTATCTAATGATTGAAGCTTTATCTCTTTTGTTTTATTTTAAAAATTTAACTTTCACCAATGAATAAAATCTGACAGATAAAGAAATTTCGTTATTTTTTGTTCCTCTGACTTTTACTGTTTGTCATCATATCTTGAAAGTTTCTTTCCCAGAAGAAACAATACCTTTAATAGTTATTTATGTTCTTACTAAGTTAAATGTTTTTGTTTCAGGTTGTAAGATCAAAGCACTGAGAGCAAAGACCAATACATATATCAAGACGCCCGTGCGTGGAGAGGAACCAGTGTTTGTTGTGACAGGCAGGAAAGAAGATGTTTGTTCTGCAAAACGAGAGATTCTTTCTGCTGCTGAACATTTCAGTCAAATCAGAGCTCAACGAAAAAACAACTTAAATGGGGCCCTCATGCCAGGACCCAATTCTAATATTCCAGGTCAGACGACAATCTCTGTTAGAGTTCCATATCGTGTTGTGGGGCTGGTTGTAGGACCTAAAGGTGCCACCATCAAGCGTATCCAGCAGCAGACCAGCACTTACATCGTCACTCCCAGTAGAGAGAAGGAGCCGATCTTCGAGGTGACCGGGTTACCCGACAATGTTGAGACTGCACGCAAGGAGATAGAGGCTCATATTGCAATGAGAACTGGTGGGTCTATGGATTCAGCGGATGAAGATTTCAATTCTAATTTAGACTCGTATACAAATAATCTCAATGCCATCAATAATGGACCCTTTTTCAAAAACGACAGCTATTCTTACCCATTTGCAGCTCGTGATAGCAATAATGTTTTGGATCTTCAGAATGTCGATAACATTTTTAATTTCTCCTCCTCCAGCCGAAATGCCAAACAGAACGATGTGTTCAACAGTGGTTTCGGTTTCAACAGTGCATTTAGTAATGTTTACGATTTGGACGATGGATTTTGCTCACCCACCTTTGAAGTTGCTCCAGGCGCTCCTCCCAGGTGTTCTCCCTCTTGGCCAGACTGTGGCACTTCCACCCTTACCGACAGTGGTATCTCCTTATTCGGCGGTTCAGGCGGAAGTAGTGGAGGACTGTCTGAAAGAAGCCTGTCTGGTGCTTTTCAAGAGCTCATTCTATCTGATCATCCTCCAGCTCGTAGGATACACAGTGACCCAGTTTCAGTACCAGAAGTAGGAGACATACTTGCCAACATTGGAAATTTAGGGAACCTCTCTCTGTCTTTCTCACCCCTTGCCAGTAGCAGCACTGCTCCAGCTAGCCTGTCTTCTGGTTATTCTGCCGCTGTTACCAAATGCACAAGCTCTTCTTCGAGCAGCCCCATCGAAAACCTTGCTCCAGGTAAGAAGCCCAAACGCGACTGCATTATCTGCTACGAGAGTGCGGTCGTGGCTGCTCTTGTTCCGTGCGGCCATAATGCATTCTGTTTAGAATGCGCTAGTCGCATATGCAACAAAAGTGACAAAGAGTGTCCCATCTGCAAGCAGCCAGCCACCCAGGCCATCCGCATCTACAACTAAAACTTTCATCTCTCTCCCCAACGGCAGCTTATTTGAAAACAAAAAAATATATCATCTTCTCTCTTTCTCCTGGCCCTCTCTGTAGCCAGAGCCAAACATTTTTTGCATTCTCATCTTTTTTATCGTAAATACATTCTTTGTTTTGAACTAGACTTTTAAGTGTAAAAGTGTTGTTGTTCTCCATGTCCATAGTCACAACTGTCCCAATAATCATTATACGAACATATATATTATATAATAATCTATTCTGTGACAGTAGAAAGAGCTGCGTATTTTGCTGCATCACACAATCTTGAATTTAAAAAAATGAACGGAGTATTATAAAAGATTATATTCTTTGATGTCTAATTTGTATTTATGAAGTGTATAAAAACCCTACTTATTCAGGTGTATATTCCATATATATGAATTTTTTTAAGAAAAACAAAATAATGTAGTTTTTAATTGTCATGTGAATGTAATATTTGCACACAAATTTGGTTGCCATTTGATGAAGTGGAGGAAGTAAAAAAAAATTTTTTTTATAGTCAGTTTCACAAAATCCTTGTTGCTGCATATGTAAAGTCTTTGTGATTTTTGTGACTGTTTTTTAAACTTTCTGTGCAGCCCAAGGAAAGGCACAATGATTAAGCTATTTTTTAATATTGTTTTAGTATTCCTATTTTAATATATATATTTATGTGGTTTTTCTGTATATGTAGAAAATTTTTAATTATTAGAGTAAATTTTTTTTTTATTTTAGAGCCACTGGCTGATATATATTTAAAAACGAACTTATATTTGTCTATTTTTCTGCTGTATGTTGTTAAATAGTTATATTTTTCATTGTAGTCTTCCAGACTTTTTATTTCCAAATGTTGCATTTTTTCTTCCCCTTTTGTTACGAGAAATATATATTTTCCCCCCAATATGTTATGTTACATTATAAGTAGCTTTTATGTCATATAAAATATATATATTTAATGAAAAAGAAAGTATATATGAAACAATTATTTGTGATTATTGTTAATGCCTGTGTTGTGTGCTGCTATCCGTAAAGTAGATGGAAATCTTCGGAGCTTTTTTAAACTAACAAAATATGGAAATTTCAGATATTGCAATACTTGGTGCGGAATGTGTTTGCAGTGGTAATTAAACGTTCTGCTATTTATATAATAGCAGCAACATGTGCTTGCTTCACCGGGGTTGGCATGCCCCTATAGTGTGTTAGAGACCAGCGTAGTGTTTTCGGAAAGGCACCCGAGAAGTACGTCTTTAAATGCTCACAATTTTACAATATCAGTATTGCTACTCTTTGTAAACAGTGCTATAATAATGTTGCCTTATCTGGGGACATTTAAATGCTGTGTATAATGCCATATTAGTTGTATAGCTATGTATGGTTTTTAAATTTATTTTCACTTGTAAATTAGTCTCGATAGCTGCTGATGATGATTTTTGTTTTTAATGTTATATATATTATATAATGGGTGTGCGAGTGTCAAAACGAGAAATCTTTTTAAAACATTATTAATGTATTAGCGAGGACAAGATTTGTATAAATGAATCAAAAATAAAAATTTTATCTATCTTTAAAGGAGAAAAGTTTTTTTTTTTTACTTAAGACAAATTTTTCTTGTTCAAAGGCTAATGCAACAAAGCTATTAACTTATCTTTGTGTTATCTGTTTCAAGAAGGGACCAAATTCACTATAATCCAGAGATTGCATTGTCCTGAGGCAGGTTATTAATTGTAGAAGTCTTAAGTTGGTCTACTTATCCTAATACCGAGCTTACTGTACTTAAAGCTTCTAACTTTTGAAGGGAGAAAAGAATAAAATTTGCTACTGGTGACCTAGCTGCTGTCATCAATGTTAGTCTTCCTCTGGAGTCTACATTCTAACGAATGTAGGCGACATTCAATTCATATGGGCCATTCATCCAAACTTCACAGTGTATTGGTTCTCACTATATGATTGATAGTATTCAATACTATGGGCAGAATTTTTGCTGTAAAGACACGTTGTTTTTCTGCAACACATCGAATGATTTTATCTGCAATAATCAGCAATAACTGTTGCAGTAGCAATAAATGAATACTGTGTCCTTCTTAAATAGCTCTCTTGCATTGAGTCTCTTTTATTTTTCTTGTTATGTGATTTTGAATAGTACAAAAATTCACAATTGAAAATCAGAGAAAAGGGGGGGGGGTTCAAATTGAGATTATTTAATTGGCTGTTGACTAATCTGAAGAAAGTTTAAATAAAAATAATAAAAAAAGTGCTTTTTTGTAAATAAGCTTATCTTATAAATGAAATGCAGTATTTGGAAGAAGTATGTGCTGTGATAAGATGAATGATGCTTAAAACATACTTTTTTATTTCTCTGTTCCTGGGATTTATTTATGTGTACTATTTTTGTTCTACAAAATTTATTCAGTGTTTTTTTTTATCAGGGTTTTATTGTTTTTAAATGCTTGGTTTCTTTTGTGTTATGTTTTTTATTAATTTTATCTAAAGACTTGTAAAACTTTTAAAGTATATAAATTGAGTTTATATTTAAAAAGATACGAGCTGTGGTTAAATGGCAGTGAAAATATTGTATAGTAAAAATATAGAAAAATTATTTAATGTGTCAGAAATTTATTGATTGTACCTGAGTTTACTTTCAATGCAAATTATTGAAAAGTTGTGTATAGCATATTTTAAAAAAAAAAAAAAAAGAATTTTTTTTTTTTGGTGCTGCTACGATTGAGAATTTTTATTCTATGGTATATTATATATAGTACAGGGATGTGCAACCTATGGGTCTAAAAGAGCCTTTGATTCCTTTTCACTTGGCCCCTGAACTATCTTACCAATAAAAATGTGGAATGTTCGCGTAAAAAAAAAATCTTTTCAAGAGAGATCAGAAAGGATATAAGCCATCTTTTAAAGCAAATTAGTAAGTTTTGTTATAACTTATCACGTAGCTGTCAACTTTACTGGATTTTGCCAGTTTCTACTGATTTGATAAAAATTCTCCTTGATTTTGTACGTTTTAGAGAATTCCCTAAAATTGAGTAAGTTTCCTTAAAAAAAAAAAAAGACCCTTCTGAAAAAGAATTTTTGTGCCGATCATTATTGCAGGCGTGAATATTTAAATAAGTGTCGCTAATGCATAATAAAGCGAGCCTCATTTATAAAATTTAGTTAACCACTTTTGATCAATTAGATGCCTATTACGTTTCAAAATTATAAATAAACAGCGTTTCAAGATCATTTAAAGTGAAATCATAACTGAAAAATATTGCAGCTTTTCTGTTTCGATTACTATACTTATCCCAAATATCCCCTATGTGTAAAATATTAAGTATATTTTGCAACAATTATGAAATTTATATTTCGTCAGATATAGGTTTTTTTTTTTCTATCCGTGTTGATAGATGTCATAATTTTTTTATGTAATGTAACTAATTTGATTAGATTTACTTTAAATTAATTTTATCATCTGCATTCAAGTGCTATGTGTAGTCAGTACTTTCTAATGTGTTCAGGATTTACAGCTTCAGATTTTGCTGGCCCTTCTCTAATTGTCTAAATCTAAAATGTGGTTGTGCATCCCTGGGTATAGTGAGAGATGAGTGTTGTTTATTTGTGACACTTTTGCCACTCGCACATCATTTTTAAATGTGTTGCATCGATTTAAATAAAAAGAAGCCACCTACAAAGTAAATTTTTATCTGTATGAATGTTGTATGCGCTTGTATTTCTCTGTGTTTTAAAAAGAATCATCATTTGGCACAACTCTCTTTTGATCTGCTCAAAAAAAAGTGTTCATCTGTGTAAAAAAAAAGAGGGTTGTAATCTCTGTTTGTAGTGTTGTGAACACAAACATTTTAACAAGATATTTACGTAACCAAATGTTCCATGCTCTTTCAAGTAATTAATTCCCAGCATAATATATTTTATTATTAAAGTTTTTAAATGTATTGTGAACAAATCTATTTTCGATTTTTCTGATAAATAATGACAAAGGAATTCATCCAGCAACAAACCAAATGTGCAGAATCTCCAGTTTACACTCATAAAAATACTGGGGATGTGCACGTGTGATTTACGTACTTAAATGTTACAAATCATTTGTTTTTTTCTTTTCCTTGTCGACGTTTGCTAATGGATTTATTTTTGACATTTTTCTCTCAAAGTGTTTCAATAGTAATAAAAGTTAAAATGAAAAGTTTATAATGTGTAACATGTGCTTTGGTTCCACGTTATTTAGTTATTTGGGATATATTTTATATAAATATATATGAATATATATATATTTTGCCAAAGAGTATACAGTGTTTTGAGTAAAATCCAATAACGACCATTTATATAGTAAAGGATATGCCAGTTTTTATGAATTGTATTTCAATATCTTAAATCTTTCAATTAAAAATACTCATATTTTAAGATGTCTTAATTAGTATTTTTGCACTTTAACTATAGACATACCACAATTTTAGCAATAAACAAGCATCGGAGAAAGAAAAAAAAGCATTGTTACATGACTAGTTTATAAAATAAAATAACAAAAATGTATAATTAATATCAATAAATACTTTATTCCTATACGAGATGCAGTGAGCGTTCTGTCCTTTTGATCATCTAGGATGATATATATTTGGTCGGACGATGGTGAAAACTACATACATGGGCTGTTTTTTGAAGGTGTTTGGCCAATCAAATCACAGTTAGCTTCTCTCTCCGATTAGTTTAAATTTGAATGACTTTTGAATGAAAAATCTCTAGTAATTTTTTATTGTTTCAATTCAGCATTGGAGTAACGCTTCAAATGTTGAAATAGCTCCCAAGATCCTTCGAAAAACAGCCATAACACAAAGCAGCTTGGTAGGAGGTATTGCTACAAGACTTCTGAAAATATTTTACGAATTACATATCCATCTAATATTTTCGAAATATCCTATTATACAGTAAGCTTTAAATGCTCTATAATTCTGACTTTACAAATTCTAAGATTCCGAAAAGTCAAATGACTTTTCGTCCATCTCTAAGGTTGTACAAGTACATAATAGGAGGTAATTATACTTCGAAACATGTTAGATGTGCATGTAATTCAGATACTTTCAGGAGTTAATGGATCAAAACTGGTAAATTTAACATTTGTTCTTCTTAGCGGTTATAAAGAAAATAAATGAGCTATTTGCCCTACTCTTAAAGCAAAGCTATAAGTTTAAATTTTGTATACCATCTTGCAGTAAAGGGACCCAATAACTTAAATATTTTAAAAATATCCGATTTAGTAATTTTTCACCCTCATGATAATTATCAAAATTTGATTGCAAATTTTAAGTTCCCAGATAATGCAGTGTAGTTGTCACTTTTTGAACATATAAAAAAAAAAATATCCTCACAAAACTATAGCTTTTCTTCATATTGCGCCACTCTATATTCAGAGTCAGCACAGAGGGCTAAAGATAAATTGGTCGCTACAGTCTTGAATAACTTGCTAACTCACAGCTGGTATGAAAGTAGTATAGCCTTCTAAAAACCTAAGTAAGCAATCGTTCAATGTACGTCAATCCATATTTAAGAGGTCGTGATTTGAGATATCAGAAATTTTATTTTTCGCTTAAATATGCAGGTCTTGGAAAAGTGTTTTTATTATTCGGGGTTTGTAAAAAGAGTTTTTCTTTCCCGTATCGATTGTCATTCTAAATTAAATCGTTTAAATCTAATTTTCTCTGCAATATTTATTGTTGAAAGTATTTATTTTATCATGGTTTTATAAATTTTATTGAAAATGTTTTTGAATTTTATTGATTTTATGTTTACAAATTAAGAGCTTTAAACGATAGAAATAAACAGTAATTGATATTACTACAGATAATGAATTTTTTAAAGTGATTAAAAATATTTTTTGAGTGCTAAAAAGGTGCTTATTTTTTTGTTGAAAAATCTGTCTACGCACCCTGTAACAATTTAAGTGATAAATGCGAACAGTGTTAGTGAGATCTTAAAACATTAAATATGTTAGCTTTTAATAAAATTATAACTTATTTGTATTTAGTAAATTTGCAATCTTTATTGTAAGACGCTACGACCAGGACTGTATTCAATCTCATTCCGAAGATGTGTTCGTAAGCATGAGCAGATAGTTTAATTGGAAATGGAATGGGCCGGCATGTTAACTGATTTCGATTAGTAGGTTTAAAACAATTTGTATGGATAAATCTTCTGAGCATAACGCATGAAGCTAAAATTTAAAGAAAAAATCCACTCTGTTGAAATTCTTGGTTAACTAACTTTTTTTTTTAACCTTCTTTGAAAGTAACAAACATAGGTATTTTAATTATTTTTATTTGTATGATATAAATTTCATCAGCGTGTGTTCGATAGTAGGCAACTAAGAAGTTGAGAAAATTGACGAGATGAAAAAAGAGCTTTTTTTTTTTTTCAATTACAATTTGTTCGAAAGTTATTGCAATTTTAAGTGCTCTTTTAGTGATTTTTTTGTTATACAAAACTTGGCCGTGCATTTTGTTTTGCTGAGCAAACACAATTAAGACATAGATAATAGAAATTACTAAGAAAAGTGAGGAGTATGATTGAATAAAAAATAACACTCGATAATCATTTACCGTTAAAAGGACGCCAGAAGAAAATTTTTATCACAAATTCTCACTCTCCATTATTACAAATTGAAAAGAAAAGGTTGAGGCAGACCTAGAGTTTATCATGAAGCTTCAATTGCTGAAAAAAAAAACATTAAAATGCGAACAAATTATTTGAGAACTAATCCTAAGTTGTCATCTCATCATTTATTTTCATTTGTATATTTTAAAATTTTCTTTTCAGTATTTGAAACTACATGGCTTACTCTAGGTTTCTCAGTACTCACTTTTTCTACACTTTAAATTAGTAATGAAGGACAAAGAGAATTAGCGACGAATACTTTCTCCTTCGGTATGGCGTCCTCTTAAGTAAAAAAATATTGTGGAGCCATCAGAAATGCAGTGCAGAAAGGATCTTTCATGTACTTCTTTTTCTCTCTCACTTTCGTTAGCTTCAACTTTAGAAGCTCGTGTTGAAGTTAATCTCATAGAAAATTGAGAGTGGTTGAAATTGAGTAATAAAAAATCAAAAGATATGTTGCCAGTCTTATGTGACGTTGATATTGAAATCTTTAAAAATATAAAAGCTTTAATTCAAGAGACGTAAAATACCCTTTCCTATTTCAACTTATATTGTCACATAAATCATTTAAAGAGCAAAATTACTCTATATAACACATTCCTAAGATTATTATTATTATTTTATTTTTTTTCAATGCAGTTCAATAGTTTTTAACTACAGGTTCGATAATTTTTAATGCGTTTAAAAATCTTGTTCCATTAAATTCTAATAATAATTATGTATTTTATAATAAACAAAAAATTCCTTTTATCTGTGGAAAATAATGACATTTACAAAAACGGGGGAGTGATGAAAGCGAAACAACCATTGGTGTTGTTAGGAGGTATAACTCCCAGAATAATAAAAATGTGAATGATTTTGGTGATTACGACGTTCTATTTTAAAGAACAAAGATTTGTCTTTCATTTGTAAATGCCGCGTCCACGTGTAAAAGATTCATCTTGACCGTTATCTTTGTTCTCAACAATTTATTTTGCACGTGATTTTTTTTTATAAAATTGTTCTTCAATTTAAATAATTTTGATTTCATTACCGTCGTTGAACAGCCGAGTTAATTTTGGGTAAACGACTGCTTTTGTTCAACTACGTAGCCTTGTAATTTTGAACCCAATCCAGAAGACAAGGGAACTCCTGGATCAAGTAGTGGGAGAAATATGACTTCGGGGAGTACGTTTTGATGGAACTAACTCGCATTTGCGTTACACTTCTAAGAAAACCTTCCACGGTTAGCCTGACGGTAGGGGAACTCTAACCCATGATCCGTCTACCACTGAGGATATTTCAACACTGTGGTCAGTGCGAACCGGGTGCAGAATTCGCATCGACCAGCCGTTGCTGGGATTCGAACTTGGTTCATCTATTTGGAAGGCGAACCCTTGAGCCACCACGGCTCCAAAGAATATGATAGAAATAATTTTTTCTTCTTTGCAGAGCTATTCTAATAATTTCATTGAAATAATTTTTTTGAAGCTTTTCTACTAATTTCATTTGTACCGTGCATGCTTTTTTATTGCATGCTTTTTTTTCCTTGTGTAATTTACCCTCACAACACTGCTTTTAATCTTAAGCGCGCATTTCAGTATTAAAATTTTTCATTTATTTATTCTCTTTAAGCAAATATCTAAATTCAATTGCTACGGGCATTTATTTTCACTTGCACACACGGTAATTTTGAACGAAGATATTTTTTGTGACGATATTTTCCATAAAAACATTCGTTACAATTGAGTTTTTTAATTTATAGCTACAATTCAAAATTTAATTTTAAAGTTATATATCATTCTTCATTTCAATAGTTTTTCAAAAAATGCAAATTTAAAGAGGTATCATAAATTCTTTATTAGATGAAAGTCTTTATTAGATGATTAGTCTAGATGAAATGTATCTTCTATAAGTCGATAAATACAGTTTTATAAAAGTCTAGAACATTTCAACGGGCTATGGTGTAGAAAAGTGAACATCGAACAAGCAATTCTGAAACGAATAAAAAATTCTACCCTTTCGATAATTTTCTTTTTTCTCCTCACTTGGAACAAAACATTTAAAAAGGGATATAAATCTGCCCACCCAGCAATGAAGAAGAAAAGCACTGTTGATGACCTATTTGTCCTTGAGAAGTAAAAGTGAAACATTTTCGGCGGTGCTTGACCATTCTTTTTGACCTTCATCCCCATTTCAAGATTTCTTCATTTTCTTTTTCATCCAGGTGACCACAGAGACAATGGCTGCCTTTTCACTCTCCTTTGCATAACTTTACTTTTGTGTGTTTGATGATTACGTCGTTTATTTTTATTTTATTGTCATCGGATCCTTCTTCTTTTTTGCTGATGAACGTAATCAATTTTCTGAACTCAAGGAAGAATTTATGTTTGGATTAGAAAGCTACCGCTCGCCAACCCCTAATAATTACGGAGAAAATATTTTCTTGATTGTTTAGCGAACAAAAAAAAAAAAAAAATCAGGGCCGGATTACCCATTAGGCTATGTCCTGGAGCCCCCAATGATTAGGGACCCCCTTTAAATGGATTTTTTGAAAATAAATTTTTAAAAATTAAGAAAAACAAATGATTTTTCAAAATTTTATGATTATTTTTTAGTTTTAATTTAATAAAATAAAATAAAATTTAATTATTTATTTAAATTTTAAATATGCTTTTTTAAATGAGAAGATATATAAATACTTTTATATTTGAATTAAAAAAAAATATGCGAGAAAAAAATTTAATCTAAGGGCCCCAAAAATTTGTATGGCCTAGGGCCCCGCGTACCCTTAATCCGGCCCTGAAAAAAATTCAAATGAATCAAAAAATCAAAACAAATTTAATGAGAGAAAAATGTGATCGTATTATTGCTGTCACTGGTTACCCTATCACCCAACCATGCCTCTTGCTGCGTATGCACACCGGTTGTTTTGTAGTCTGGATCGAACTCACTACCGCTAGATCTCCAAACAGTGGTGTGATCGACGCCTTAACCTACTATCATTAACTACCCAATGATTAAAAAAAAATTCTAGGAACTTTTAAAAACGCAACAACATTTAAAGTCATGGGTTGCAAAAACTTTTTCAATTGATGTGTGTCCTCTTGTCATTCTGTGTTCTAGATTGGTTTTCAGTTCTAGCCAATATACATTTCTCAAGAAGTCGCAGAAAATTTTTTCCTTCTTCAGTATTCATATTTATAATAAAATCATCGCCTAGACAGAAATTATGAATAAATTAATCATAAAAAAAACATAAAAATACTTTAAATTAATATAAAATATGTGAAAACATGTAAAATGCAGGCTGGTGAAAATATAACGAAATACATAATTCAGTTTGGAAAACAAGCAATGGGATACTTGCAAGTGACGTAGGGTGGGTATCTCGTTCCTGATTGGTTGTTGAAACGTAGCATTTGTTTGCGTTAGCATCTGTTCTTTCTATTTCGAGTAAGCCAAGCCTATCAAGTATCAATTCTTTTAAATGACACATTCTATATTCTTACACAAAGATTCTCTCAGTAAGATTTCAAATCTCTCACCGTATATTTCTTACTTAACTCATAGACAGGCATGAAGCCACGTAGAACATAGACAAACTAATTATGCATCGACGTTGCCAGGTATACAAAACAAAAATGCATCACGGTTACAAATAATAAATCTCAGTTAAGTAAAAGATGTAGACGAGAAAGAATTATATTTCAACAAATTGGATTTGCGACAGATGTATTTAATTAACTTCAACTTAATTAACATTCCAATTTATCTGGAGAAACTTTGTTCAACTTTAACCATTGTGCTTATAAGCGATCAGTTTGCGCTGACTTCATCGGTCACATGTGTGGGTATCCATGATCTTCTTGAAGTGTAAGTTGCCAATTCCAAAATGATCGTCTGTTTTTTTAATTTGATTTTCAGATGCTGCTTTTTTATTAATGCTTATGTTAGCCTGATTTTTTTTTTCATTCTTACAATTCTTTATTGCTGACTAGCTGAATACGCGTTCTTCGTACGTGGCGATACAAATTCATGGATGCTTTATCACGGGGTTCAACTTAACGTACTATTTCGTTTCACTACACAAAAACTATAAGACTTAGAAACTTGAAAATTTAAAGGTGAATATAAAAATCCACAGGGAGTTTCATAAAATTAAATAAAAAAATTAAGCATTCTATCGATAATTATATACTGCTAATTTAGAAGTAAAAAAATACCATGCTGATCTAATGATGCAAAAATATGCATCAGAAACAATACCTCACCCCACGCCTCCACACATTCAAATCCAGTTTATTAAATTCTTGATGTGACTGGAAAAACTGGATACCTTACTTCAAATCAGCTGATCAAACAATATAAAAATCATTCATTACATCAATGTTTTAGTAACTCAAATTATGGAGTCCCGTGTAATTTATTATGCATCTTTACAGGCATAACACAAACGAAGACTATGTAATGGAAATTGAAAAATGGAAGCTTAGTTAGGAAACTTGAGAGTGATGAAATAAAGGGAGGTGGACATCTTGCCCTTGGAAGTTCCCCAACCCCTGCGTGCCCTTGATCCAGACATCTACCACGCATTCTTAAATGAAGGGCTGCTCTTTTTTACCTTTGATTGACGCTCATTTTCTTCTGAAATATTTCAACTCTTTCTTCTATGAAAAGAAAACTGGTTTTTATCGGATCTTCTCTTTTCAATGTTTTCTTTTTTATCTTAACATTTCAATAAAAAACAAACAAAGCGTTCTTTCATTATGTACCTGTATAAACAGGGGTTCATCTCTCGCTCTATGTATATATATATATTNATATCTATATATATATCTATATCTATATATATATATATATATATATATATATATACAATTTAAAGACTTTCTAAAAGAGAAGAATAAAATATAGTTAAATTTTAAAGAAAAATTTAAAAAGTTGGGGGAAAAATAAGGGAAAGATATAATCTCGTCGTCAGCTCACACGAATATATCCGGAAAAAAAAGTGCTTTCCAATATTGTATTAGTATAGCGAAAGCAAACTATATGAATGCAATAGCGTGAGGAGCACCAAAAAAAATATTTTTTTGGTGCTTCTCACACTATTGTATTGATATATTCAAAGATATTGATGTATTCAAAGATATATATTCAAAGATTCTATCTCAAAGATAAATACAAAGATAATTTTTTTTTTAAAATCCGTAATCAGGGTATAACCAAGTCCACGTTCACATACCTATTTTATGTACTTTTTCAAAAATATTTAAAAATATCATTTATGAAAAGATTTTCTGGCAAGTTAAAAATTAAATCTCACGCGCTTTATGCCATGGTTTTATGCCTAAAAGATACAAATCTTCAAAATAAATCTCGGCTTGATGTGATTTACACGGACTTTTCTAAAACTTTTGACTCCATTGATTTTAGGAATTTTGTAAAATAAATCAGTTGTACTTGGTTTATAAGAAAATCTCGTTGAATGGTTATTTTCTTATTTGTGTAATAAGTTCACAAATTGTTCTGAATAACATCAGGGTTCAAATTTGGTCCTCTCCTTTTACATTTTATTTATAAATGATCTCTCTTTTGCGTTCTAACAATTCTAAAATTTTTTGTTTTGCAGATGATTTTAAATTATTCGAAAAAAAGTCAAAATAGATTTCTGCGTTTTCTATGTTGCAGTGTCCAGTGGTCGGAAAAACTACATTATTTTTGTAATTTTCTACAACTAAAACTACTTTGTTACAAATATAGTTAACTACAACTACAGCTACTTTTTTTAAAAAAATGTAGTGACTACAAGCTACATACTTTGGAATTTAGTAACTACTTCAAGGATATGAACTTCAATGGAGAACTTAACTTACACTTATGTTCAAGATGGTTTTAATAAGAAATCGACCTCATTGATAACAGTGAATGTTGGTTTTAATAGCAATTTGTAATTCAGAGAAGTAAATGACGTGTGGTCAACAAAAGGTACATTCCTTTCAAGTGGAAAGGTGCACGGAACAGCAGTAGGATTAGAAAATAACACCAATAGAAGCAGTAGAAAAACAGCAATGGAATTTTCTGTTATTGTTGGGAAGAATATATAGTTTTCCGGTGGTCACACAGGCATTGCTTTATTAAAATAATGTTCTAAAATTGTAAAGAGTAAACGATGCTTTGCTTTGCTGTAGTGATGCCAGAAATAAATAAAAATGTTTTCCATTTAATTCTTTTTCGTATATTATTGCTCTCTTAAACGGTAGGAAAGTTGTACTTTCCTAATTTTTCGTTATGGACACGCAGTTTTTCAATGGTGGGAAGAAGCGCGTTACAAATAGCGAAACTGCCGTAGTCACTGCATTTTCCGTAGTTTGTAGCGTAGTGCACTACTTTTTGAAAGCTTTTGGCAACTACTTTTAACGTTAGATGAGTAAAAAAACAACATTCAGGCGCAAAATTTTTTTCGAATCTGATAGGTGCAAATCCTTCGCTGGCCTGTCAGCTCACGCAAATGAGAATATCTTTCTCTGTGGATGAGGGTTAGTAAGATCTGCGTCTGATGTTCGGAAAAATCGGCGCGAAATCTGTCGAATTGTTCCAGAGAAATTGAATTTTAAATATCTAACTTTTTTAAAATCCAATTTCACAGGAACTATAAAGTACGTTTTTGTGTCTGATTATGTAACTTAAAATATCATCTGCAAGAATTAATTGACATATTTGAGGTCATCCCCTCTCAAATCATTCAGATTGAGCAAAGTGCGCAAAAATCCGATGTTCAGTTTAAAAAAATATTTAGAATATTTTGTTTTTCATTTTGTTTGCAATTTTTGCTGCACTCAGATCCTAAAAAGTTCCATGAAACAGCCCTGATGTCTGTTGTAAAAATTTTCGATTTTAGTATGTAAATTTAGTAGCATTTTTTTTTTGTTTTCTTTTTTTCGCCTTGGATTAAAAAAATACCGCAGCAAAAAGTGAAATTAAACGAAGGAAAATACACAAAAAAAGAAAAAGAAAAAAATATTACTAAAAAGCTTAAAAAACTTTTAAGCTTAAAAAGTTTAAGTTGGAATAACTTAAAATATTTTCAATACTATTTTCGGCAAATATATTACAACTTATACAAATATTTTGCCTAACTAAAATAATTGCTAATTAAAAGACTTTACAACCGATATACATATATTTTTCACGAAATTATCATGCTGGACACTGAGGACTAGCCATATTTAAGGAATAGCTGCAAGCATACACCTCCTCCCCATAATTTTATTTTATAACTGTCGTTGAACAGCCGACCCAACTTTTTTTGGTTACGACTGCTAATCTTCAACTCCGTAGTCGTATAATTTTGAATCCAATCCAGAAGACAAGGGAACTCCTGGATCAAGCATTGGGAGAAATTTGCCTTCGTGGTGAACGAACTTTTTGATGGAAGTGATCCGTATTTGCGAGACATGGAGAGGAAACCCTTAAAAACCTCCCATGGTTTGCCTGACGTCAGGGGGACTCTAACCCATGATCCATCTACCACTGAGGATACTTTACGTCAGCACCGTGATCATTTCTCCTCTAAAAACCCTCTCCCCTCCTAGAATCGTGCGTAATTTTTGAACGACCAAAATTTAAATATTTAGCAAGCTTTTGTAGACTACACAAGGGAATTTGGCTTCGCAATAACATTTTTTTCACCGAAATTTCAAGAAATAGTACTCACTGTGAATTGTCACTGCGACGATTTATGCCTGTGACAAATTGTGCTCGTGGCGAATCGTGCTCATAACGTATTGAACACGCGATGAGTAGTGCCCATGTTGAGTTGTGCTCACTACGAATTGTCTAAAACCGATGAATTGTTCCACAGTGATTTGTGCTCAGCACGGAACAAATCTGCAATATCTTTATGATCTTCCTGTTTTTACATTGCTAAATATTTTTGATGTTCTCTCATTGGAATGTCGCAGAGATTCGTCCTGTCTATTATTTTTCTATAAAATTCTCAAAATGCGATCGATTGTTCTGATGTTTTAAATATTATTCAGTTTTTAAGTGAATAACCACAATGCATACACAGTAAAAAATATTTCTAGGCTCATTTTGTAAATATAATTACATAAAAAAAAGTTCTTTATACAGATTTTATAGTATTTTTAATGAACATGCTAAAGACTTTATTTTTGATACGTCTTTTACTGTTTTTTAAAGAAATTTATGTTCGAATATTTAATGGATGAAACGAAGTTTTCTTTTTTCATTGTATACACCTCTGTTATTGGATTTTATCTGTTGCGTGTGTTCTGTTTTCAAAATAAATAAATGAAATGACACAAAATTGTCGGCCGACATATTGACGTTGAACCCAATTCATAATTTTTTTAACGGTGTCAAAAAACAGATTATGATTGCGATAGCTATTGTGGGGGTTGATGAGCCAAGCGAGCAGGTGGTAGAGATACTGTTAATGTAATGAATTCCCAAGACAAAATTCTTGATGGGACCATCAAAATATTTTGATGGTTTATGTTGGTTTCTTGTTGGCCCAACACTACTTGATGGGAACCAACATCCAATAATTCCCATTATGCGATAATGGATTTTGATGGGCCAACTAACTTCCAACATGTCATGTTGGAAGATGATATTTTACTATATGTTGGTGAACCAACTTGTTAAGTTTGAAATTCTTGGGCCAACAACTTCCAACATGTCATGTTGGAAGATGATATATTTTACTATATGTTGGTGGACCAACTTGTTATGTTTGAAATTCTTGGGC
>NC_092208.1:87520034-87532874 GCF_043381705.1 Parasteatoda tepidariorum
AATGGAATCAGTCTGGTACTGTTAGTGGTCAGAAAAACTTCATTAGTTTTTAGTTTACTACATCTACAACTAGGTTGCAAATGTAGTTACCTACAAACACAACTACTGCTTTTTAAATGTAGTGACTACAAACTACTATCAAAATGTAGTCACTACTTTAAGGAACCGATCATTGCTCTAGAATTTAATTTACACCAATGTTCAAAATGGTTTTGAATAAAAAATTGGCTTATGAAGAATTATTACATGAAGAACTAACAATTTAGAAATATTTATATTTACATGAGTTAGTTTGTTATTTTAAAACAGATTTTTTTGAATTTGTTCAGTTAATTCAACATTCAACTTTTTGTGCCCTTCTCGACAGCAAATATTAATTAAGGAAATGATAGGATCTTTGATGATCTTTTATTTCTTTTATGAAATTAAGTACCAATTCCTCCCCTTTTAGCATCACTTCATTTATAGCAATTTCCAACTGCTAATTAAGTTTTTATTTGCCATTTTAGCATTTATTTATTTTCTGAAAACATAGAAGGGATCTACACTACTGTAGATCGTGTCTTGAAGAAATTTAGTAGTCATTAAAAAAAAAAAAAAAAGATTGGCAAGTTTAATAGGAAAGGGATTTGAATATTTTATAATGTTTTTTAATTCTATACTTTTTTCAATTATATTATTACGTCCTAGCCGCCTTTAGTGATCCATTTGATTAGTTTTCAAAATTATCTTGTGCAACATACAAACTTAGATGATAACCAAGACGATTGCGAAACACAACTGTATTTAAATATTCTAATTCTTTAACCCCTGAACAACTGATTTACTTAATTATTTATAAGCAAAATATCCACCAAATGTTTTCACTGTCTATGTGTAACTGTTACATACGTGAAAGAACTCTAATTTCAATGTTAACTATTTTCAAGTGATTTCCGCTATATTGTTAAAGTTCTTTATGCATTAAATTTTAGTAATAATTTAAAATCTGTCCGTCAGGCATTAAATCATACAATCCACCATAAGTTTCGGACATTTCAACATGGAAGGCAGCAATTACTTTCATCTCTGTCGTGTGCTAAAACTCTTCCCGAATGCTCTATTATGTGCTGTATTATTTTCTCATGCGATTTTTGACATTAAAAAGGCATGTCATTAATTATCTTACTTACTCAAGAGTTTGATTATTGCTGAACCCCGTTCCAAGTTTGAAATGAAATATATACCAACCTTCATTTTTATTTAATTGTTGATTTCTGTAATATCCTTGATTAAAAATTAATTCAAAAATGTCTAAATAATGTTTCACTTGAAAAATTATTATTATCTTCAAAAAAAATATTTTTTAATTAAACGAATTATTCTGGAAAGTAATTCAATTATGGGGAGATGCCTTTGAAAAACCCCTGCTTACTGTCTTATATACATATTTTTTATTGTTATAAACATAATTTATTATTTCGTTAATTTATTTTTGCGTTATTCAAATCAAATTTTGCCAATTGCTGTTGGGAAACAATTGTTTACGTTATGTTATGTAAGTAAATAAAATATTTATCTTGGTTATATTATGACAAATAATAATTGGTTATGATAACTACCCCTTTATTTGCTACTTGGATCAAAATTATTTTGAATATAATTTATTAGCAATCATAAATTACATTTCTATTTTTTCCATAAGACATAAATTTTTTTGCACACTAAATTCTTCATCAAAAATAAATTAGTAGCGTAATTACTCATTATTTCCATTCATAATTGTTGTTATTGTTATCAATGTGATTAAAATATATTTGGATATGTTTGTAATCGATATAGATATGTAAAAAAACCGATATAAAAATTAATTAGCATGAACTTTATGACTACACGTCATTACACGTACGTACTATTACTACAGTACTATAACACGTACGTAATACACGTCATGCTATAAACTATTTTTCCTTATCACGTAGTTTACACAACACCCAACGTGTATACAAAGAGAGGGCTCACTGAAATTAAATTGCCATAACGGAATTTTCAATGACGTCCGTAAAAAACAAATAACGAAATAATAAACTACCTAAATGTACGGCTAAAATAAATTATATAAACAAGTGATCGGATAATGGGTTTTCAAACGCACCACGCCAAAACTAATAAGACAATTATTAACCAATAAAATATGCGTTTTTTTAAATACTGAAACTTTTCCAAACTTCCTATTCAATGAAACTTTAGATAAATAGTTTTGAATTAATTTCTGAAAACAAGTATATTGTGAAACGAAAATTCAATGAAAATTTAAGTTGATATGGACTTCAATTCAAACTTGTGAATTCTTTACAGAGCTACCACTTAATAACTGCTTCCCCAAGTCACGACAACAACCACATTTTAAGTAACAAAAGCTATCACAAAAGAATGCACATGAAGTATAAAGAAAAGATAAAAAAAAAGTTTTTTAGCGAACAAAACTTGATAAACTAATAAAGAAAATTTGGCGAAGATTATAAATAAAACTGAATTGGACTTGTCGGTGGAATAACCGTGTTAACGAAATGATCAAATCGGCGAAGTGATCGTGTCAGCGAATTGAAATGGCGAAGTGACGATGTGAGCTGTTTGTAAAGTAATTGTGTCGACGATGTGATTTGTCGGTGAAGTGATTGTCGGATATTATGATCACGGCCCATGATACCGCTAAAGAGTAAACAAAAATTATTCTGCAGATTATTTAACTCCTGTGCAGATTGACTTGTTTTATTTCTAGACTCACGTTAAAATGAAAACAAGATCGTTGCTGGGATATCAGCTACGTTTCTGTACGCTTAAATTAACATAATACCAATAATCAAGTAGTTTTAAATATTATTACAACATTGTGTTAAAACATTATTATAACATTTAGTTTTTACTGTCTAAAATATCAAGTGACTACAATCAGTTGATAAAATCATTCACTTAAAAAACTATAATACCAAGAATCAAGCGGTTTAAAATTTTATCACAACTTTGGATAATTAACATAGTCATTTATATATTTTTTACAATCTAAAATATCAAGTGACTACAATCAATTGATAAAATCAATCACTTGAAAAACTATATTACCAAGAATCAAGCGGTTTAAAATATTATCACAACCATGGATAATTAACAGAGTAATTTATTTATTTTTTACTATCTAAAATATCAAGTGACTACAGTCAGTTGATAAAATCAATCATTTTGAAAACCATAATACCTAGAATCAAGTAGTTTAAAATACACTGGGGTAAAAAATTTAGAGAATATGCAGAACAACAGGACCGATTTTAAAGAAAAATTTGATATGCGCATACATCGATACCATACAAAACAAATAAACGTTCAACAATTGTAATACACACGCATGAGCGTGGGTCGAAAGGTATGAAATTGTCACGACAGGACAATTGAAACAGGAAATGATAAACTGCCGTATGAAATCACGCTGGAAGGTCTATAAGAGGAGACCATACCCTGTTGTTGTTTTATACCTTCCGACTCCAATAAGTGTTATGCTCGATCATAAGTGTGTATTGCAATTGTTGAATGGTTATTTGTTTTGTATAGTATCAATGTATGTACATATCAAATTTCATTAAAATCAGTCCAGTAGTTCTAGAGATAATTGGCAAAGTCTGCTAATTCTCTTAATTTCTTACACCTGCTCATTATCACAATTAAGATAATTAATTTCACGTTAATTTTTTTATTTTTTAAGATCTGAGGAATCAAGTCCTTAAATACAATTAACATATTAATTGATAGAATGAGAGAAAAAAAAAAAACTTTTGAACTTTAACGATACAGGGATCGTTAATAAACAGAAACGTCGTATGACTCTTTATTCCGCACTTTAAGAGTTGACTATAGTTAATCTGCAGATCAGCTAGGTAATGTACATATTAACGCTTTTCGAGCTTTAGCGGTAACATATATAATATCTGGGCATTTTGTAGAATGCTCACTATGCAAAGTATTAATACAAAGATACCATATCAGATGTTGTTATTTAAAATACATATGTTATTTTAAAAAATATATTAAAATGAAGAACTGATACTGAAAAGGTCTATTATGGGTGTATGTAACAGGCAATGTATGGTATTCTATAGAATAAGAGCGTAGTGGATGTCTTGCTTTAATTTTTCCACGAGATGCCCTTGAAAATGAGGAGTGTTATCGCTAAAATACCGTAAAAAACATATTCTGAAACCAATATTTTTGCTTAAAAGAAAGAGGAAATTAATGCTTAGTAGTTATATCCTACAAATTATTTATTATTTATAAATTTTAATATTCTTTAACATTTATGAGTGATTTTTCTCTTCATTTAACTATCCGGAAATTTCAAAATTATTAAATTTGTTTTTAAATCTCCATCGCGTCCTCATTTCAATATTTATCATTAAAAATTTCAATTTCATAATCAAAGTTAAGCGTCGTTCAATGATTTCGAGTGAATGCCTGGCGTATTCATTCTGCTTCCTATTAATTTTATACAGTGGTAGAAAGTAGCGAAACCACTGTAGTCGCTGCTATTTTTTCGTAGTTTGTAGTGCAATGCGCTACTTCCTAAAAGAAGTAGAGCAGCGTGTAGTGCGATATAAAAAAGCTGTAGTTTGTAGCGATTTCTGGCAACTATACTTTTAAATCTCAGCTAAGAAACAAAGTTCAAATGATAACCATTTTGAACATTGGTGTGTATTATGCTCTTCAGTAAAGTATGTCTCTTAAAAGGAATGAAGTTGTAACTCCATTTCAGAAGTAGTTTGTTGCCGTTACATTTAAAAAAAATTTTATTGTATTTTACAGTTCAATTGTAATAAAGTAGTAGTAGTTAACTAGAAATAATAGTTCCCAATTGCTTGAACCCCTTAACGTCGATTTTACTTTTTGCGCATTTCCAGAGAACTGTCGAGAACTATTTAAGCGAATTGAAAAATTTTTGAGCACAAATATCAAACTCGTTTATCCAGATAATAAGATTTTTTTTACATCATTATGAAGAATGGGATTTTACTTGGAAAAATACAAAATATGAGCAAATTCGTTCGAATAGTTCCCGAGAAACGGAATTTTGAACGTGCAGTTTTTTACAGTTAGATTTTGCAGGAACTATTCGACCAATTGCGCTCAAATTTTAAATTTGGTCATGCAAAATTATATCCTTTAGAATAACGAAAAAAACTGTATTCCTAACAATTCAAAATTATTTCAGCTATTATTAAATTAAATAATAAATATTTAATAAAAGTTATTTTTTTGTATTGAATTATCCTTGGACAAACGAGTTTTATTATTGTGTGCAAAAACTGTTCGATTCGCAAAGTGCTCAGAAAGCAAAATAAACACGATCGCTCTCTTGGAGATCCTATTTTCCAGATTGCGGTTATCCCCTACATTTTGGGAGTCAGAAATCCGAATCCGTTGGAGAAAAAAAAAAAGGTATGTTATTCAGTGAAAGTACGTTTTCGTGTCTGATTTCGTAATTTGAAATATTGTCTGTAATTATTAATTAGCATATTTGAGGCTACCTCCACGATGAGTTTTAGTTCTCGCAGTTTTTTTCGACATCGCAGGGTCTGTGACGTAACCATATAAAAATAAGTAACGCGACGTTAAGTTTGGGTATCTTACGGGTCATGTGATGAAGAGTAAAATACTGCACATCCATGACACTGTTTATGAGCCACTGTTACGTTACGACACTGCAAGAACGTAAAGAACACATTGGAGTAGAATTAGAAACAGCGTTAACTACAAAATGTGTGGAACAAACTGGAGGACTGTCTTGTAAAAGTCATTTCTAATCGGGGAAAAAAGAGAAAAAAAATTTGGAATATTTTTCTTTCATTTTCGTGTAATTTGTTACATTATGTGTCACGAAAATATGATTTTTTTTTTTAAAAAATCCAATCATTCACATGAGCTAAAGCTATAAATCCTACGGACGTACGAACAGGATTTTTCCAGATAATATTCTGTTTTTCGAAATAGAAAAAATCTTCTAAAGAATAGAGAATCAGAAGAAAAGTTCCAGCTTTTAGAAATGTAATCGAACATCTTCGTTACTGCACATGCATGGGGGGGGGGTGAGGATGTCAGCCTTGAACATTTACAAAACGGATTTCGAACATAATTATTTTGAAACTAGTTCAGCTTCAGCATCATTATCCAAGCACATAGTCTTTCAAAACAACAAAGGAGAAAAAACGCCAGAGACAAAGAAATGTTTGAGAATAAGGGCGATGAAGTGCCAAATGCAGTTACCCTACATGTTGCCTTGACCCTGTGGGATATCAGAAGCCTCTCCCATATTCGTCTGCTCCAAGCTAACCGGACGAAACACGTGACCTATTGCCTGAAGGTCCCCTCCCCCCCGTTCTGTTTCGCACGCTTTGGCGCGCGTGCTACTCTTTTTCTGTTTCCTTTTCCTCTCACCTCCCCCAACTCCCCTTCTCTTAAATTTTTATCACTTTTACTTCTTCCTTTTCATCTTCTTTATGTATTGCAATCAGGAATGATGCTACCCACACTGATCAAATATTCTAATAGGAACTTTGTCATCATCAGTGTAAATCGTTCTGAATAAATACAATAGTGCCAGAAAACGGTACAGCGGAATCACGGGGGGGGGGGGATTTATCTCATTGACTATAAAGTAAATGTAATCGACTTTGGCGACTGATACTAATTTAATAACATTAAATAATCATTCGAAAGTATTAAGAAATATTTTTTTTAAAAATTACTTTCTGCACAATGTTTAACAGCTTAAAGAAACTTTTAATACTTTATATAATATTATTGTTTTAAATAATGTATCAATTAAAAGCTGTCTCACAGGGGGCTTATCTTTAGATAAATGAAAAATATTAACAAAAATGATAAAAGTAATTCAATTTAATACATTAAAAAAAAATAAGTAGTTGATAAAAGATTATTTGCATATTATTATTATATCAGAATGCAATAAGTATAACTATTGACTTTTAAAACAATTCGGTACTTGTACTCCAGGAAGAAGAAGACAACCAATATCCACGCATATGCCCTATGATGATGACGTCAGCACCAGCTAATCTTTATCAGCAATCGGCAGTGTTAAAGTTGAGCTTAATTTCTCTACATAACTTAAAATATTAATTAACGTTAAATTAATTAAACACATAGCACATCGAATTAGTTGAAATATAAGTATTTCTCTCCTACATCTTTTACTTAACTTATATTTATTATTTGTTTAGGCATTTTATTGTAACTGTGATATATTTTTGTTTTGTGTACCTGGCAACTTCTATGCATAATTAGTTTGTTTATGTTATACATGGCATCGTGCCTGTCTTTGTGTTAAATCTCTGTGTAGATGTATAGTGAAAGAAATGAAATCTTTGAGAAAGAATTCAGAATGTGTTACTTAAGAGAATTAATGCTTGACAGGCTTGGTTTACTCGCAATAGAATGGAAAGAACAGTTGCTAAGTAAACAAATGCCACGATTCAACAACCAATCAGGATCTAGATACCCACATCACTTCACTTGCAGGTATTCCATTATAGAATAGTTTAAGAATGCTAATCTTGTTAAATAGTATAAGATATAAGTTCTTTTCAGTTAACTTTAATTTTTTAAGAATATTTAATTACATTAAATTCTGGCTCAACGGCCCGAATTGAATCGGTTGTTTAATTTATATAATTACTAACCAGGTACTTTTTTTTCGTTTTTTTTTGTTCTGGGTTTCTTTTTTGGTGCTATTTTTTTTCTTCGAGTTTTTATTAATGAAGTTAACAATAAAACAAAATATCGTTCTAGATTTACTGCTATGCATGCACCTAATGTACTTCCATTTCTGTTTGACTTCTTTAAGAATCAATCCTAGAACTCATAATCTGCCCGAATATAATTTTTTATTTCCACCTTTTGCAACTTTATTATATGTTTATAAAGCAGCCAGATTGTGGCACTCTTTCCTAAAAAAGGTAAGCCACCCCTAGTATAGTACAGAACACGGTTTAGAAAAGCACAACTAATGTAGCAGACGATCTTTGTTAGTACTAACTAGTACATCATTTGTGCTAATAAACATTGTATTGTGCCCATTATAAACAAATTGTTTTCTATTCTTTTTATTCTTATTATTATTACAAATGCGAAAGAACTTATGCATCATGAAAATTCGAACTGAAGAAAAGAATTTATCAATTCTTTAGCTTTCAACATTAACTATCTAAATATTTTTATTTCAGACTATTCAATTTTCTGGCTTTGTGCAAAATTTGTATCATTCTTGTTTTTGTTCTTTTGTTTATAATTTTATTTTTTAAGGTGGAATAAAAAGCTAGAAATTCTGTTTTAGATGATCGATAAAGTCATATCGATCGGATTCTATCTTTATCATTCTTTAATAAAAACATTGTCGTTTTTTTTTTTTTTTTAGTTCATTAATATATATCTTCAACGAAGAAACATTTCACAGAAACGTCATGCATTTTTTATCATTTTCCTTTAATAAAAAATGAGATCGTTATTTATTGATCAGGTAGAAATAACAGTTGCGTCGCGTCGTCATCAAAATGGATGGAGAGAAATGAGATGAGCAGAATAATGAAATCGCCATAAGGCCTTAGTTAAGAGAGAAATGTATTTATAGATCACTATTACGGATAGCACTATTATAGTGTCAAAACAAAGTGCAGAACACAGTGAGGAGAAGAAAAAAAAAAGACATTACACTAAGTAGGGGAGAATGGAGTCAATTGTAACATTTTTTACTTTACTATTTTTAACTAACAAAAAATCCAATATATTATCAGTATTAATTGACAGACGAGTAAAGTAGACTATTCTCTACTAGAAAAAAAAAGAAATACCTTATTTTAAATGTTATTATATTAGTAATTAACAATTTTTGACAGTCGTGCACTAGTTACAATTGTCCCCACTTACGGGGTCAATTGTAACAGTTCATAAATTCAACTAAAACATAGTTAATTATACATATTATCATAGTTGTGATATATTTTTTTATTGATCAAAATAGTAGTGATATTTTAGGAGTAAAAATAATAATGAGCAGAGACCTAAAGGGTTAAACTTTTAACTTTAAGGGGTTAAAAATTTTAATTTATGCTGTGAAAGGTGACAAATAAAATAATGCACATGCAACATAATATAAATGATATAGGGAACTATTGGTGGTTCTTAAAGAGTTAAGTAATTGTTTGTAAGCATAAGATTATTTATTTTCAGCTGTTACAATCGTCCCTTTACTTATTGTTACAATTGTCCCCAAGACGCCATTTCAGCTTCATTTGTTAAAAACAATGCTAGTTAATTAACTAAACTAATCTTTTTTTTCTGAAATGTTAATTAAGGTGTCCACTTACATATTCGGTTAATAATTTTTATTTATTTAAACAAAATTACTTTGTTGCAATATAATATTCTAATACCAAAAAAATTACTTGCGTAGCGTGGAAATATCTTTTGTGATGTAACTCTTTCAAAAGTACCTAGAAATGGTTTCCAGCAGGGGTGTACATGTAGATTTATTAAATACACCTTGTGCGCCACCTAAGAACCAAATCTAAAACCCGACACTCGAAATTTTTGCTTTGTTACAATCGTACCCGGTTACAATTGACCCCACCCTCCCCTACCTTTTGTTGAAATGATCGGATTTTCACGAACTAGTAACCCATCTTAATGATTGAAAAATATGACCTTAAATATGCCGCTTAACTAATGTTAAACACTACGCAAGTTACAGATTCAGGCACGAAAACCGTACTTCTGTTTAAACATACCTTTCTTTCGACTGATTTGACCGTCAAAATATGAGGGGGGTGTAAGAAGGCGGACCGATTTTATTTCATTTTATAACCGTCATTAAACAGAAGACCCAATTTTCGGGTATACGACTATCAATGTTCAACTCCGTAGCCTTGTAGTTCTGAGCACAATCCAAAAGAAAAGGGAACTCATGGATCAAGTATTGGAAGAAATTTGCCTTCGTGGAGAACTTTTTTGATGAAACTAACCAGCATTTGCGTTACACGGAGAGCAAAACCTTCCATGGTTATCCTGACTGCAAGGGGACTCTAACCCATGCTCTGTCTACCACTGAGGATATTTTACGTCAGCACTGTAGTCAGTGCAAACCGGATATCACTGGGATTCGAACTCGGTTCACCTCATTGCGAGGCGATGGCCCCTGAACCAGCCATCACGGCTCCAGTCGTGCCGATTTCATCTTATATACTCGTATTATAACCGTCGTTCAACAGCAGACCCAATCTTGGCTTACAATTACTAATGCTCAACTCCGTAGCCTTGTAATTTTGAACGAATCCAGAAGACAAGGAAACTCTTGAAACAGTAGGTACCCCCAGAGGTTTTAGCTATGGGAACTTGGAAGACTTTCTGACTCGACAGATTTGGCGTGCTTCAGTCACCATTTACTACACGGGGAGTATTCGGTCGGCAGGGATCGAACCCAGGACCTCTTGGGCATGGGCCCGGTGCCTTATCAATCAGGCTATCTCGGCCCCAGGCATGCCGATTTGTAAAATACGGTTCCAAAAATTGAGTCAGGAGAGACCCTTCAAAAGTTGGTAACCTTAATGTTTATTGCACTTTTTGAGTAATTCGCGCCATATCTCGGAAACTTTTTAAGCGTAGCGAAAAATTTATAAACACAATTATAAGATTCGTTTATCCAAAGGTAATTCCGCGTAAAGAAAATAAATTTTAGCCGTTAATCATTAATTTTTTACTAATTTATTCAATAGTAGTCAAAACATTGTAAGTTAATTTTTTTTAAAAAATAGTTTAAATTTTTAAAATTTAAGTGACAAAGTACAAAATTCGTAAGAAATCGCATGAATACTTTTTTGAGAAATAAACATTTAAAATTACAGCTTATTTGTAATTTTATAACCCGAACAATATTTGATCGATTCCGTTTAAATTTTAGATTTTAAAATACCTTATAATTAAAATAAATTTTCGACCACCTTAAATAAAACAATAAAAAAAGAATAAATAATTATTAAAAATTATTTTCTTATGTAAAATTATATCTTTTTACAAATGAATTCTTAGTATCGGGTACAATTTTTTTTTCCTATTAGTTAAAAAAAAGTTCTAAGGATTCGCAAAAAAAAGTTAAATTAAACTTCCGATCTGACAAAACTATTGGTGCGGCTCCCTTCTCTCCCCATCCAGTCATTTGATAGTCAAAAATATCTAAACCCATAAAATTTTTTATTTTCATTCAGAGAAATTACATTTGTGCGTCAGATTCTGAAACTTACTTATCAGTTAGCTTAATTTGTGAAAATCCGATGATTGGAATAAAAGTTATTCAGAGTGATATTTTTTAAAAATTGACTATAGTGTTTTTTCCCCCCACTTGAATCACTAATAAAAAGATCTCTAACGTCCTAACCTTTATAGGTTTTATAAATTTATATTGGAAGTAAACATTTCGAAATTTTAGATTTCTCATTATATTTCCACTTAAAACCGGTAATTGGTATAAAAGTTATTCTGAGTGATAAAATCCGATGATTGGAATAAAAGTTATTTAGAGTGACATTTTCTTTTTTATTGACTACATTTTTTTTCTTCACTTGAATCCCTTATAAAATGATCTCTAACGTCCTAACCTTTATAGGCTTTATAAATTTGTATTAGAGGTAAACATCGTGAAATTTTAGATTTTTCGTCATATTTCCCCTTAAAAAAATTGGAAGCTTTTATTTTACTAATTCAAAAAGGTTAAAAAAGAAATGATTCAACGAAATGTTCTGAAGTAAATAGACAGATGGAAGAAAAGATGTTATTAGTGGAACGCATCTCCTCAAAGAAAATGGGTAAAAATGGGAGTTATTTATAGTCTGTTGGCTGGGGTTCTTTTTACGAAACGACAATTTCTGAGGAGGCCTCTCTATCCCAAAGCACGTGCGGTTACAGTTTTATTTCATTTTAGTTTCCGAGTTCATTTTATTATTTGTTTTACCTCATCTTTATTTTTTTTTCTGCTTTCCCGGAACTCTTTCTCATTAGACGCAAGAAAAATGTGCCCAACCATTCGAGTTTAAAAGTCGGAGCTATTTATTTATTGGGTAGAATATTTTTACCGGTTTAAACTGTTTGTTTATTTCAATAAATTTGTGGTATAAATTTTAAGGTAGCATTCCTCGTAGTGTTAAGAACATAATGTAATACAGTTTAAACTCCATTCTAAAGATAGGAGGCATTGAAAATAAATTCTGAAAAAATATATATTTTCTTTTGAATGATAAGATTGCTGAAGTTGAAATTCCATTCGAAATATGAGACATTGAAAATAAGTTCTGATACTTTTTTAATAAAATAATGTATTTTTTTATAAACTATTATATGGTTTGTATCAGGGCTCGAGGAAAGTCAGAAATTTTACCCGTCCCCGAGGACGGCTTGTCCAACGATATACCCGTCCTCCTTTGAAACTAACCCGTAGCTTCTAAATAAATAAAAATATAATTTTCTCTTATTTATTACAAACATTCATATAAATTGCACAATGAACTAGTAGTTACTAGGATTCAAATACTAGGTTACTAATAGTAAAACCTAGTATTTCTTTTATGAAATAATTTATTTCTTTTATGAAATAATTTAAATGACAAAGGTCAAGTTATCTGGAATGTCAATTTATCCGAGGGTACTTCGTTTTTTAAATGAAACAAATATGACGTTTGCCAGTTCCACAATCAAGCCAATGATTTACAGAGGTTTCTGCACAGAAATCTGAAAGGGGTTTTCCATTTAGGT
>NC_092208.1:87534160-87566168 GCF_043381705.1 Parasteatoda tepidariorum
CTTCTAAAATGACCCTCTTACCCAATAACTTAATATATATATATATATTAAGTTATTGGGTTCGCTCTAATCCTTTATGGCAAGATGATATAAATAGTTAAAACTTACAGCTCTGCCTCAAGTGTAAGGCGATGTGACTTTTTTTGAACATTAAGGCGTAAAAAATTTTTTCGTCAAAATGATGATTTTTTTTTAAAACTATTAAAGCTAATTCTCGTTTTAAAGTCCAGATAATAGGTCGCTCCAGCTAGATAATATGTATTACTAAAGTAATGAAGCCAACACTCGTGTTTTAAGTGTTTAAATCCATTAGGGAAAATGTTAGTTGAATCAAAGAAAATATGTTTCCGTGTCTGATTGCATTACTTATAACATTACTTGAATATTACTTAAATAATACTTGAAAAACCGATCATTAGTTATTTATGTTTTATTTGGAACATGAGATTATTTAATTCTTTTCTAAGCGATAAAGTCGGTGATGCAAAGCCTCCAGCTGCAAATATATTCAATTTAAAAAAAAAAAAATTTTTTTAAATTTTTATTTTATACTTGACAGTCATTTTTAAAAACGGCTTTTTTTTTTAAAAAAAAAAAGTTAATAATAAGCAAATAAAATAACTGATTTTAATTGCGATGGTGAAATCGGAAAGAGTCGATTGTTTTTATTATTATTGTATCAAAAGTTGTTCAAGCTGTTGCATACATAATTGGTGACGACTGGGGACCCACTTTTATATAGTGCCCTGACCATAAACAATGAGAGTAGAACAACACAGTGAAATTGTTCTGTAGTACTTATTTACTTATTTTTTTTTGCTCTCCTTCTTTCTGTATATTCACTTTTAGCGAGGTAAAAGTTATAATTTATTTGTTCCATGCAAATAACAAGATTTTGAGAAATAGGATTAATACTTTAGCCTAGGGGGGGGGGAGGGCAAAAGAAGCACACTCGCAATAAATAAATACACCGACGTCTGTAAAAATTGAAAAAAAAATAGAGGATAAAAAAAACCCTCTGACGAGAGAAAGCAACATTACTTCATTTAAGTCGAATGAAAAAAAAAATCAAGGCAAAGAGACGAAAATAGAAGCAAAAAAGTTGTGAAAGAGAAAGAAAAAAGGAACTAAAAGAGTATAAGGAAAGGGAAAGTCATTTTTTTTCTTCCTTCTCCAAATAATTGAGGTCATCGTGTGTTCACAAATGAAGCAGACCCTCTCAGGAATTCATGAATCTCAATTTTTTTCCATGTCCCCCCCACCCTCGATTTCTATTCGAAAGGTTTATGAAAAACAAAAGAATAGGGAGGGTAATCAAAACAGAATTCCAAAAGGTCACTTCAGAGCCGTCGTAAGGGTGTTACTTCCAGGACCTTATGAAGCCCCCCACCCCGGTAAATTATAAAAATAGTTTAATCATTATAAAAATTTCAATATTTTTAAATTTTATTTTCTGTATTAAAAATTTTACAACTTTTTTTTTTCTTAAACTAAAAATTCACAAACCGGTTGCGGTAATTCATATGGAATCCCAGCGATGGGTGGTTCATATGAATTCCGCACCGACTTCTGTGCTGACGTAAAATATCCTCAGTGGTATCATAGGTTACAGTCTCTTTGCCATCAAGCTAACCGTCAGAGTTTTTCGTGGTTTTCCTCTCCATGCAACGCAAATAAGTGTTAGTTAAATCAAAAAAGTCCTCCGTGAAGGCAAATTTCTCCCAATATTAGATACAGGAGTTCCCTTCTGTTACAGAGTTGAACATTGGTAGTCGTAAACTCGAAATTGGGTTGTTCAACGACAATTATGAAAAGAAACGGGAAAAAAAAATTTGTCACTAATAGCTCTGTCTCCGCATTTCGAAGCCTCACCCCCGCCCTCTTTGTATCTGCAAAGGCTAGAAGTGGCTCTGATACAACCAATCAGTGCAAAAAGTATCATTTCATAAGCATTTATATTTATTCGTGCAAACGAAAGTAGTCTACTGTATACGAAAAATACTAATTCAACAGATGGGCTACATTAAGAGGTTATTATTTTTTTGACTGCATTTAGTTTCGTATATACATATATAAAATTATTGAAGAAAATTAATAAAAATCAGGAAAAAAAAAAGATATTAGCTCACACGATTATCCGCAGAAAGGAATGTTTTCTGATATTGTATCAATATATCCAAAGCTAAATACAATATCAATACAATACTGTGAGGAGCACTCAATTTTTTTAAAAAAAGCAAAATATAATAGAACACATTAAGTAATAAAAATGACGTGATTTTATCACGATTTTTTCACCATTAGTTATGGTAACGGTTTACCGGAAATTCTAGTTTTCAAAAGTATACTTCTTATAACCACACATTTAGTAGAAATTCAAAACTGAAAAATAAATTTAACTGAAGAAATTGGTTTTTACACCAAATTATCATGTTAAAATTAACAAAATGTTCTCTAGAACTATAATTCCTTTTGGACTATAATTCCTCTAGAATTATAATTCCTATTTAAAATGGCGGTTAATTTAAGATTGATAGAAGTTACGAGACTGTTAATTATTTATTTTCCGGTCATATTTCTCTAATTAAAACCAAGGGAAAATGGCACTAACTGATTCTTTAAATTGCTTTAAAGACACTAGGTAAACTTGTGATACATTTTTTTATGCATTTTTTGTGTTTTCTATGGGAGTCATTTATTTATCCACATACATATGTGGTTTCTTTGTAAGCACAAAGAATGGCTTAAAAGCATTTATCAGTTTGAAAAACAGATAGAACAAATTTTAAAAAGAGACAGCAAGAATAGACATTCAGTGTTTCCACGGGATGCTGTGTGCAAGGCCCCTAGAATTTATTGAAAGTAAAACAACCATATTTTATTTTGGGGCCTCTGTTGGTGTGTTGTTCTTCCACCAAACGTTCTGAAGCGTAGAGGTAGCGGTTTCAATAATCAGTTCTTCAGTTTAAAAAGAGACAATATATTCTTTCTATTAAGNTAAATTATGTGTGAGTGAAGTAAGTTAAAGAGGGGTGAAACCCCCTTCGTTTACTTCAATGTATAACTGGCAGCAAGATTTGATTAATCTTCATCCCAAACACCTACTAATGAATAAGAAGTTTCTATTGAAATGACCACCTATTGTATCCTTATCTTAACTGAAAAAGGGAAATTCCATTTTAGCTGGTGAAACATTTCTCAAAAATAATTTTTTTTTCCTCATTTCAGTGCCACTTCTTTATGCAATTAAGCGGGGGCAAAAAATAACAAATAACAGGTTAAACGGGGAAGTTTAACATTAGTTTAAATTAAAATGATTTGGTTCCATTAAATTTTATTCGTATAAGCGGGTTATTCGATTATCCGAGAGGCGATTAAGTGGGAGCGACTGTATAAGTAACAGGAATCTCAAGCTCCTGATCTGTTCTACTTCCGGTTAGGAAGTATACAGCTGTTTATTACATCTTGTTCTGCAAGACGATATTTTCAAACGGATAATTTTGTTTTAATAAAGGAAATACATTATATAATTTCTGAGCTCAAATCTGCTGTATGTCATAAGATGTTAATAATGTAAGTAATTCTGTTGAGTTTGAAGTGAAAATTTGTTTTAGTTATTTAGAGATGTATCGTTAAAAAAGGTGACATGGTTGTTAGATTTAGCAGGAACTCTCTTTTTTTTTGCAGTCCTGATTTGGCCCCTTTTTGTTTATTACTGTTCTTATTGTTCGAGATTATTTTATAGTTCGAGAAGTGAGATTAAGTTCATTTTACAAATTATTGTTTAGGCTTAAATTTCAAAATTGATATATTGTTGACAGGGTAAGAAGTGCTTTATAACGATTCTTTTTTTCAAATGACAATTCTTACGTTTTAAAATGGCATGTCTTCAATTAACGATTCTTTTTAACACGAATTCACAGACACGCACGAAAAAATAATAAATGAGATAACAAGTACCCATCGACAAGAAAAACTATTCAAGAGATTCTAAAAACACAATATTCACGTTGTAAGCGAAATGGCTTCAAAATACACCGGAAACAGTAACCGGGAATTATAGGCAGTAAAGAGTTTGCACAGCGCATATTAGAGTAGAAATATATAGCTTTTAGCGGAAAGGCGAGACTGCTCTCGGAGGCCTCTCTCAAACGAATAATTAAAAGTCTAATCCAGTACTAGAAGTACTTTACTTTCGTTGCACTAGAGTTGCATAATAAGCGAGTCTGGAAAACATCACTGAGAATGATCCGAAGACATGCTTCCGCCATTTTAATTCTCTGTAGTGGGGATGGTTTCTCAGCTTTGGTAGACCGATGACCTGAGCTCGAAGTCCAGCACTTTACGATAGAATAGTTCATCCAGGACCAATACCGAGCAATTTGGTCCTTTCACTGGCTGATTAAAGTGGTCACCCACCTACTAAATCTACACTAAATGGCACTCTTTTCTAACTGAAATGCAGGTTGCATTTTTGAGTTATCTCAAATTATAATAGTAGTGTTAAAATGATCCAAGTCTTTTGATAAAAATTACCAAATTTTACGTCACTTACTACAAAACAACATGGTATTAAGACCAGATTTTATTGTTAATATTACTAGAAGTCAGTAGCAAAGACAGAAAACACGGTAAATTTTACCCTATTCTGGTAGTTTTGACCAAAATTTATTTCTAAGCCAGCAAACTTACAAGTTTAATGCCATGAAAGGTTTCTCCGTCGGTACAGCGATGGGCAGAGGCGCGAAAAACCCCACCGCAGCACGAGGGGTGGTGGAAATTTGTATATATATATATAAATATTTTTTAAATATTTAAATATATATTTAAAAAATATATATTTAAAGAATAGATATGCATATATATAATATATATTTACAAAAAGAAAAAAAAAACTAATCAGAAATTGTGAATTGCGCATTTAAGTTTTTGAACACTCAAAATCTAAATCAGTGTAGTCTTTTGATCGCTTTTTTTGTCGGTGTATAATATAATACTACGAATTGCAAGAGTTTTAAGAAAATCCAAAAATTTTTGACATCTCGACAATCCCGAATGTCACTTCATAGTGTTCTTGTCTCATATTATAATTGTAAAAATATTGAGTTAAGTCTATTGTGTTAGATATAGGGCGCATTTATAATTCGTGAAGGGGGGCGCACCTCTAAATCTTTGTATGCCACTGGCGATGGGATTCTATCATGTGATTTTTCCGACCAATAAGAATGCATCACGCCAACAAAGAAAAATGGTTTAGCTTTTTTCTGTTCCATAAACAACAAACGTTTGAAATTGAAAAAGAAAATAAATAAGTAAAAAGAGAGAAACATAACAACATATAAGAATACTGCATAAGTACTGAGATTTTATCTTTGTTGAACTGACAAAATTCAATACAATTATTTCAAAAGCTATCTTCCATGAAAAATGTTTGCGGTGAGGAAGGGGGGGGGAGTGAATCTTAATTGTCCAATCCAATTTCATGGAAATACGCGCCAGAAAAGACAAAGGAAGCTGCGTCGTTTACGACAGTAGACTACCCTAAAAAGGGCCCCACGACCTACCTATGTTCAACAAGTGGGTCGAATATACTCAAATAAATAAAAAGATACCCTCCCCCCTTTTTTTTCCATGATGTTTCAAGGAAGTTGTGTGTTAAGGTGAAAGTCTATTGTGCAATAACAATATTTCATTTCAAGGGTTAAGTAATGTTCCCTTCAAGGACCGTATTAGTAATTCTTATCAAATTGGCACAGTTTTTCTACGCCCCCCTCAGGCAGAAGGAAAAACTCTCGATTCGATAAATTATCGAAACAAAAGTTTTCATCCCCTGGTATTTGGAAATACCTGAGATCTGAGAAAAAATTAAAAGATATATAAAAATTCTTAATTGTGCGTATAGAATCCAAAATGTACAGTTTATTCTTGAAATCTCGAAAACCGTGTTATATGAAACGAAATATTTTCCCCTTTTGGCATTACGTATCCACCTAATGTTAATTTGAATTCCTATATCGAAGGGTTTCTTCTCAAAACCTATGTCGAATTTTTTTCGAAATAGAAAATTAATTTTTTCGGAAAAATCACAATGTAAATTCAACGTAAACCAATTCTTTTCTATTTAATGCGTAATTAGTTTTGTCTTAATTTTAAAAATGAAATTATGATAATTGTATTTAGACTTATAGTCAGTTATTATTACATAACAGCAGTCATTTTTATGTTTTATGACTCTACTTTTTAGTGTAATATTTTAGAATATATTTTTCTACTTTTAAGAGCATATTTAGTTCTGAACTCATTATCTTCGAAATCTCGCTACCTCGAATTTTTTTATTGCCCCTTCAAACCTTGATATATCGGGAGTATATTGTATATTATGTTACTCTCATTAATTTCTTCAAAATTAATGTTAATATTGATCGTTTGAACCTTAATTACCGGCAACCTTAACTTAATAAGGAGCTCATTTGAACTTCTTTCAAGTTGAACCGCAGTCATGAAGCTTAAAAAAATAATATGGTTTAACTTAGTCATCTGTTTTTAGTAAATTTTTGTGATATTATACTTCAACATTCTTTTTCCGCGTTGGCAATAAAAAATTAAGCGAAAAATCAAGCTGAAAAATGAAAAATTAAGCGAGGAGTCATAGCACAAAACGTAATAGTAGTACCGAAATGTATATCAATCAAAAGTTTCACAGTTTATACGCATTTCAATGACCGAATTAGTAATTCTTATCAAATTGGCACTGTTTTTTTCCATCCCCTTCAAGAAGATGGAAAAATTCTTGTTTCGATAAATTATTGAAACAAAAGCTTTTATCCCCTAGTATTTGAAAATATCTTAGATCTCTGAAAAAAATTAAAGATCCATTTAAAATTCTTAATCATGTATATGGAATCCAAAATAAGTCACCGAAAATGTATTTTATGTTACACTTAAAAAAATTTCTGATAAATTGCTTCAAAATTAATGTTATTATTGGTCGTCTGAACTATAATTACCGGCAACCTTAACTTAAAAAGGAGCTCGTTCGAACTTCTTTTAAGTTAACCGTAATATCGTGTCATGAAGTTTAAAAAAATGATATGGTTCAACTTAGACACCTGTTTTAAGCAAATTTGAGTGATATTATACTTCAGCATATTTTCCCGCTTTGCAATGAAGTACAGAAAAATGAAGAATCAAGCGAGAAGTTATAGCACGAAACATGCCAAAATGTATATAAATCAGAAGTTTCACAGTTTACACGTATTTCATTTTTTTAGAATTTTACTATAAGAAGAGGTGCAAAGCTAGACTCAGTTACATTAGTTTCCACTGAATGAGATATAAGAAATTAGAAATTAAGAGAATAAGAAATTAAGAGAATAAGAAATTAAGAGAATTAGCAGATTTTGCCGATTATCTCTAGAAATACTGGACCGATTTTAATGAAATTTGATAAGTACATACATTAATACAGTACGAAACAAATAACCATTCAACAATTGTAATACACAATGCATGCTCGTGTGTAACACTAGCTGGTGTCGGACAGTATGAAACAACGCTTGCAGAATAAACAAAAAAAAAAAGAAAAAAAGAAATAAAAAGAAAAAAAATGGTTTAATGGGGGGGGGTATGGTCACTCGTTCTGCGAAGCTGTTTTCATTCCCTGGATGGGTCTCGGTGGGGGGTAGCGAGTTGGAATTGCAAACCCCTTAGTGCCTCAGACATGCTCGATAGGGTTAAGGTCTGGGGATCTGGCTGGCCAATCTATCCGGTGAATATCTTCACTCTCCAGAAATTCATCGACCAGAAGAGCTCTAAGTGGTTTCGCGTTATCGTCCATTAAAATGAACGCAGAGCCACCCGAACCCTTGAAACAAAGCGAACATAGGGCTCCAAGACCTCATCCATATACCTTATACCAGTCAGAGAGCCTCCTTCAAATGAAGAAGTGTGCTGCCATCCAACAAGATGCCCGCCCAGACCATTAGGCCTGCTCCGCCATAGTGGTCGATTTCGTGGTTATTGGAGGGTAGGTATCGGGTCCCTGGTTCTCTCCGTGTGACCGTACTGCGAGAATCGGTGTTTAGGCTGAACTGGGACTCATCAGTGAATAGAACGGTCCCCAATTGATCCATATTCCAATCTCTATGTACTCTGCACCATTCTTAACTGACTCTCCTGTTCGTAGAAGTGAGAAGGAATGCAAACAGCAGGTCTTCTGGCAAACAACCTTCTCTCATGAAGTCGTTTGGAACAAGTCACCATTGATACACGGGTTCCTGTGGCCGCATACAAGTCACGAGAGAGCGGAGAAGCCTTAGCCCCTCTCTTACGCCTCCCTATAATGGACAAATGACTATATTCTCTGGCCGTTGTGGCTCTTTGACGACCTTGCCCAGGCTTTCTCTCGATCCATCCTGGAACTGTTAACATAAGTTACACAACTCTCTTAAATTGACACACTTAAATTGAACTCTCTATAAATCTGAACTAGAGATTGGCCTGCTTCCTGCCTCCCTACCTTATTCCATTATCTAAACGTAAGTGGTTACTCATTTTTACTGTTTAAATTTGAATTTAACCTATTGCTGCAAAATAGCACCAAGAAATTCGCTGAGGTGTGCTACCGAACAAAACGCTTCTTAACTTACGCGCACTTATAAAGCCTGTTTCTCTACTGGAATCGCCAACACACACGTGTACGCTTTCGTATTTGATGTACAAGATTCGCATTTGTGTCTAGAAGCAGTGGTTTTACATATAGTTCATTTTTTTTCTCACGAAATTCAATAAACTCACAAAATTCTTTTATCCAAAGATAATTCCTTGCAAAACTTAACTTTTCAACTATTATACATTTCTTATTTATTTATTAAATAGCAGTCAAGAAAATTTCGAATTGTAAAGTATAAATTTTTTTACATCATTGTAAAGTGTGCAATTTTATATGACAAAATGCAAGTCGGTGGAATAGTTCCCGAGAAATCGAATTTAAAAGAAGTCGTCTGTTTAAAATTCGATTTTTCCTACTCAACAGATTTTGCTTAAGTTTTGTATTTTGCTGTGTAATACTACATACTTTAAGATGACGTAAAAAATTGAATACTTCACTAGTCAAAATTTGTTCGACTTTTATTTAATATAATAATGAAAAGTAATAATTGTTTACCAAAATAAATTTTTTGCATGAAATTTTCTTTCGGAAAACGAATTTTATAATTGTGTGAATTTTTTTTTAACTCGCTTAAAATGTTTTCGAGATATTGCGAAATATGCAAAAAGTAAAATTAACTTTAAGGGTTGCATTTTTTGGATCGCTTTCCTGACCAAACTATGGAAACCCTTTTTCCCTGATTGCGGCTACCCCTTATATTTTGAGGGTCAGAAATCTATATCAGTTTTTAAAAAAAAAAGGTATGTTTATTCAGAGAAAGTACGTTTTTGTTTCTGATTTCGTAACCTAAAAATATCGTATGCATTAATAAATTAATATATTTGAGATCAACCCCTCGAACCATTAAGAATAAGTTCTGAAATGTGAAGATCCGATCATTAGATCAAAAGTTATTCTGGATGGTCCGTTCTTTTGGGGTCCGTTTTCAGGGTGGTCCACTTTACATAATTTCTTTTGGTGCAAAATTCTTAATGTTTTCTTTTATAATTACAAGAGGGCTCCCTCGCTGTCACTCACTAATCCCCAAAAATTCTGAAGCAATTCCTTCCGAGCGAGTTCCTCATTCTTTTCTCCCCAGTTTTTTAAATACTCCTTATTTATGACTCGATATTTTTTTTTACATTTTATTTTAATTACTTGAAGCTTTCTGCTATTTATTGCAACCCGATTCTTGGAGATTTACGATTTAATTACTCCATATAAATTAGAAATTTAAACAGAGTAAGGCATGTTGCTCATAATTTCTTTTGTGTTTACGAAATAAAATAAAATTAAAAAAGGAATTTTCGTCCCTATTATCGATTGGGCCATCAAAACTTGGCGAATAGTGAAAGATTTTAGAATAATACAGCGACCTCCCATGAAAGGGGTCGGCAAGTGCAGCAACAAGAATAAAGATTGATTTCAAAGTAAATGAAAATTACAATTATTTTGATTTATAATTTAAAAAAAGTAATAACAGAGAAACAATAAATAACGAACATATTCTTAAGCGCATAATGAGAAACAAAATGGGTGAAGTGCCTGATTTATCATAATCGCTCTATAAATATTACAAATAATTCCTCCTTGTGGTTTTCCTTAAGAATTATCTATTAGATTTATGAGTTAGCAAAAATTGAAATAAATATGAGCTCAAATTTACTAATATATCATAATTTAAAAACACTTCATAATTAAACAACATGAAATTTTAGTTTAAAGTAACGACCAGGGGGCCCCTGACAGCTCTGTGTGTAGGCCCCCACCCCCATTTCTTGGTTCCAGCAGTGTAATGATTTTTCAGTCTCCTCAATTTTCTCCTTTTTATCCTCTTTTTCAACAACTTTTTTAATGATCGCTTAATGTATTGCATTGAGTTTTAAAGAAATAAAAACACAAAACTAATCTGTTTATATACTTTTTGGAGTAAATTTTATTTTATAACCCTCGTTGGACAGTCTAACCAATTTTTGGTTTTACGATTACCAGTGTTCAACTCCGAAGCCTTGTCATTTTGAACCCAATTCAGAAGACAAGAATGAAAGATCCTGGATCAAGTATTGAGAGACATTCTGCTCTTGTGGAGGACTTTCTGATGGAAATAATCTGCATTTGCATTACATTGAGAAGAAAACCACGAGAACCACCATAGTTACCATGACGACCAGGGGACTCTAAAACACGATCCGTCTACCACTGATGATATTTTACACCAGCACTGTGGTCGGTGCTAGCCGGGTTCGGAGTTCGCATCGACCAGCTATCCCTGGAATTGGAACCAGGGTGACCTCATTGGAAGGTAATAGCTTCATTCTCTGAGCCACCACATCTCTTCTTCGAGTCTATTAACAAAAAAAAAAAAGAAAAAAAAATTGTGCACCGTATTGAGCAATGTGCATTTTTGTAAAGATTCTTTTTAAGTCGGCAAGAGACAGCCCTGGAAAACTCCGCGGAATTTTAATCCACACTTCTATTACGTAAATGACATTTATATTGTATTCAGAAATATTTAAATTTCAAATCGTTCAAAGACTCTGAGACTGCAGCTTAATTCTAAATTCTTGGCAGTCTCAAGTAAAATGCCAGACTCAGAGCCACTGAAAAAAAAAATGTTTTTGAAAATGTCGATCAGTTTAAATATTTAAGAATAATTGTGAACGATATTAAAACAAAAACTAACAGCCGAATAAGTTTACCTAATGTATGCTTTTTTTAAAATTGATACAGAATACTTAAGGGGAAACTACGAGACGAAAGTGACTAGGTGAAACAAAAGATACAACTATGAACGTAACAGCCGCTTAAACAAATGTATTCAAAATGTACCATCATCAAAACCATGTCCATGTGGTTAAAAAATGTTATATAAAACTATTCAGCATTGTTTAGTGGTCCATTAGAAATCAAGTTAGCGAAGAGGGGCACGCCTGGGGGTTAAGGGACAGAACGATAAAAAATTCCATCTGGATGGTCTGAATGGTCAAATAAAAAGAAGGCTTGGGGTATCACCTTCAACATCAGCAAAAAATTCTATGGATCATTGAGGTAAGGCAAGAGTCTTGTTGCCATAGCAACCTAATGATAGAAAGAGCAAGTTCAGCGAAATTTCTCCTCCCACCAGAAAATGATTGATTTCTCCAAAAATAGGAAAAGAAAAAATGTTTAGGATTCTGGTAGAATCATAAGTGTCCTAAACATAAGAGACACAATGGCCCAAACAATCAGCTGCCATTACGAACGACTTAGGTTCTGTATTCGGTTGTTAATCAATGGGTACATGCTTGCCTGGGAAACAAAGGCGGCCAGTGCGCAGTGGCGAACACACAGGCAACATCATGCCGTTGGTCTTGAAATTTCGGAGTTTTAATTATGACGTGTAAAAGTATTTGGGGTAAACTCCTTGATTATACGTCCCAAAGAAGAGGAGTGAATTACTACAAGGGGTAAAACCAAAGAACGTACGAAAAAAGAATCATATGTCAAATTCCTTTTTATGTAGTTTACTGGAAGCAATTCTGAGAAAAGTAAAAAAAAAGTAGTTCGAAAAAAGTAGTTATTAATTATTAAATATTCCTAAATTAGGAAAAATATTTAAACTGTAATAATCTCAAACTTGATTATTAAATTGGTTTGATGATCCTATTTTATTCTTCGCGAAATATTTTGCACGTGCCACATATTTACCTGTTTAGAAATTTAATTTCATAATACAAATATAATCATATTTCAGAATAAGTTTGCGTGTTTTTAGTTGTAGTCTTAGTCTCCATGCTCACCTCCTTGGTAAGATGCTGGGGTAGTAAAACTCTTGCATACTACTAAGCTTTAACCAACCTCCTTGACCCCCAGTCAATAATTGATTTTTTTTAATCTGAACATTTGCTATAAAATAATAAAAAATAAAATTAATTATTAAGTCTAGAATGGATAAATTACATATATAAAGCATGTCTCTTATAGGCTTCTCAAAAGTTATAAAGTATGAAGCGTTCATTTATTATGAATTTAATTTTGCTCATTATTGCATTATGGGCAATTCCCACAAAGGGAGCAACGATGGCTCAACGTATTGTGCGTTCGAATTCCAATGAGATGAGCCGTGTTCGAATCCCAGCGATGACTGGTCGATGCGAATTTTGCATCCGGCTTGCACCGCCTACAGTGCTGACGTAAAATATCCTCATTGATATACGGATCATGGGGTAGAGTCTCCTTGTCGACAGGCTAACCGTGGTAGGTTTTTGTGGTTCTCCTCCCCTTGTAACGCAAAATTGGGTCAGTTCTATCAAAAAGTCCTCCTCGAAGGCAAATTTCTCCCAATACTCATTCCAGGAGTTCCCTTGTTTTCTGGATTGGGTTCAAAATTACAAGGCTACGGAATTAACCATTAGTAGTCGTAAACCCAAAAAATTTTGTCGCCTGTTCAACGATGGTTATAAATTTAAAAAAATTCTCACAAAGAACATCCTTAAGTAAAATTTGATTGAGATTTTCATGGGATAAGATGCAAATATAATCCTAATAGTTAGAGAGAGACACTTGAAATAAGAAAAATAATTACTGCCCATGTTATTTTTAACTTGAAAAGATTGCGCACGAAATCTTACAGACTCAGAACTATTACATGATTTAGCTACGCATGAATATTATGGTCACACCCATTATATTATTGAGGTCAACTACGAGTAGAAACAGAGTGATGTTTATTGTTATTTATTTATTTTGTAAGCTTTAATGTAACTTCAAACAAAATAAGTACACATGCAGTCATTTTAGGCTCATAAATGTCATTTACAAACATACTAGAAGTTTTAAAATAAATTTTAAATTGTGATCTATAATTTAGTACATAATTTTTTAAACTGCTGATAATATGTTGATGTAAAAAAGTGGGACTTGTGATAGCAGGGGGGGGGGAAGAGGAAAAATGTGTAACATCATTATGACATCACTCCCCCCATATTTTAAAAAAAGCAACTTATGTTTATATAATTGATTGTAATAGTTTAAAAGTAGAAGTGTTGTTTAATTATGTTCAGATTAAATTTTAATAAATTAAGTTGTTTTTACAGCAATCTGGAAATAAAGTATATATATTATTTTAGAATAAAACCAGCAGCAAAAATTCTTGCGTCAAACGAAAGAAAATATTTAAAGCTGCATATTTTTGAAAAATACTTCAGCACTATGCAATGTTTNCCTTATTTTTTTTTTTTTTTTTTTTTAAATTCACACTTTTCAGATAATACTTTTTTCTTAGAAAAAATGAAATCCGGTAAAGCACGAACCTGGTATTTATTGCTCATGAAAGTAAACAAAGAACTGGTCAAGACAAAAGAATTTTATACTTAATTCACACCTGTGGAGTTTCTTTTGAAAGCTATATTCACCACACCTTCTACAATTTGAAGACGCACCTGCTGCTGTCCCCTCATTCATTCTTTCAACCCCCTGACATTGAAATTTTGGCTTTAGAGGTCACCTTGATGGAAATACACTTCCCTGCTGAATTGTTGGGAGCGGAGAAAGAATAAAAGCTTTTCTAAGAAATGTTTTTTTCTTCTTCTTTTTATTGTTTATTGAGATGCACTTGGAAGAATGATTATTAAACTGAGCGTAAACGTTTAGTTTCACTGAAATATAAACAATTTTTAAATTTTTTTCCTCAGCATTTCATTTTTTTAAAGTAAGAAAATGTGTTTTTAATTCTGTTTCTTCGAAATGATGCATCGTTTTTGGTTAGTAGGGTTTAGTAGTTTATATGGCTATAGAGGTAACAGTAAAATAATACCACCAATAACTCAGTGCCAATTAACAAGGGTCTCGCTATAAAAGGTACCTTAACAGGGAAAATCTATAAGGAAACTTCATGCGAGGTCCCCTCTGCATCATGAATTACACATAAAAAAGTTACTAGGGTTTAGTAGTTGATATACTTTTAGTGGTATCAGTAAAATAATACCGCTAATAAAAAGGTACAAGTAAAATAGGGTCCCGGTATAAAAAGTACCTCAACAGGGATAATCTGTAAGGAAATCTGCTGTTTCTGCATCATGGATTAAAGAAAAAAATGCACTTGAAAAAAATACCAGAAAAAAGTTTCGGAAAAAAAAAAACAGGCATCAGAAAAAAATATCTTTATTAATTATTATTTAAATTTAAATGCCGATTCTTTCCAGGTAGTTGAATCTGAATTTAATGTCATTTAGTAGTTATCGAACGTAATTAGATTTCTTAAAGGTAATTAATATAATTTACAGTTAAAAAAAAGGAGCTTTTAATACTTTCTGAATTTTTTTAATGCAGATATATATAATAGTATTGTCATAAATAATGCATAAATTCAAACAATAATAACTCTGGGTCTTAATCATTAGATGTATTGAAATTGTTAACAATAATGAAAAGTTTTAATTAAAGGTTAAAACTTAACACAATTGTTTCTTAACACAAAAAACTTAACACAACAAACTTAACACATTAACCAGATGAAAAAATATTAATTGTGTCACAATACAATTAGAGTAATTATTGAAATATGGAACACATTTAGAACTGCTTAAGAGTACTATTATTTTTTTTTTTAAATTGTAGGCAGCGGGGAAAAATCTTTCCGTAAATTTTAAACTAATCGTTATTTAATCTTAATTTTTAAAAATATATATAATTTCTGCGAATAAATATTTAATTAGATTTAATTGCGGTTTTTTTCCTTTAAAAAGGGGAGGGGGGTAATAGCATTCAATATTGCACATGCTATGTGTCCATAAAAACTATTAAAAGTTCTTAACTAAAACTAAAAACATCTGATTAACTATTACATTAATTTAACGGCTGATCATTTTCGGGCTGAACTTAAGTTTATGGTAATTAAATAATTATTGGAACTTAATTAGATAATTCAAAAAAGAATTAAAATGGAAAGTTGACGGGAGGACTCTTTTCTCTCTTAATGTTTAATTTATTTTCAACTGTAAATACTATATATAATATATATATATATATATATAAGTTCAAAATGGAGAAAAAACAAAGAAAAATTAAAGACATATGAAAAAAGGTGGGGAAATAATGAGTAAAAAAATAACAAACAACAGTTTAAAAAAAAAAGGATGAAATTTTATTTAAAAAAACCGGGAAAAAAAAGATATAATCTTTTCATCAGCCCACACGATTAAAATTGATGAAAAACAATGGATACCCAACTAAAGTAATAAAATTTTATACAAAATCATTGAATTAATCGTATATTTTTGTGGATATANGAAAAAAAAAATCAATTTGTGGCGATTTACTATTTTTAGCGTTAGTTTAAAAAGGAAGCAAATTTTTTGAATATGATGGGTGCAAATCTTTTCGCGGGACACAATGAAAAAGCTCTATCTTTATGTGAAATGATGATTTTTTGCAAATAACATGTTATTTTTTATAACTGCTGTGAGTTTGTAACAGTTATTCATGATTGTTAGGTCAAGTTTAGCCTATCTAAAGCTAGTCTGTCTATAGTTTTTCTGAAAATTGTGCAAAATATTAATATGGAGAAAAGCCACAGTTTTGTGAAAATAAAGAGCGCTTGCTGTCTAATTTTTTAATATTTAAAAACTTACTCTATTGCTGCATTATTTGGGCTCATAGAAGCTAAGTTTTGGATAAGTTACAAATATTAACAAATAGGATGAAGTATTTTATCTTATTACTGATGTTTAGAAAATAGCTAGCCAAAAAAGTATTATTTGCATTTTATTATAACGCTATGCAATAATTGTAATTTTCGAAATTTAGAGCACTTTTGGAACTGCTTAAGTCTAATTAATTTTGTTCGATAATATGAAGTGAGGATTTCCATAAACTAAAGGTAATTTTTATGAATTAATGAAAATATTTAAAATTTTTTTTAACTATATTCGTATCAATATATAATTGCTATAAATTCTGGCTCAACGTCACGAATTAATCGTTTGTAAAATTCATATCATCTCTAACGACATCTCTTTTTGCCGGTGCTCTTTTTTTCCAGTGTTTTTTTTCTCGGTTTTCTTTTCTCCACCTACGGAATAAAAGGGAATGGTAAAAAAGGTTACTAGAAAAGAAAAAAGCTCTGGTGAAAGTATATGTTAAGAAGGTACCGAAAAAAGGGTGGCTTTTCTCCATATTGATGCTTTGCGCCATTTTAATAATAAGCGTAGATTTAGATAGGTTTTAGATAGGTTTAACTTGACCTAACAATTGCAAACTCACAGCAGTTATAAAAATAGTATAGTATTGGGCGAAAAAGCATTGTTTCATATGGCTACTTCTTTTTCGTGTAGAGTGCTACTTTTTTGTCTTTTTTTTTTCAAATAGTGGTGTAATAGAAAATGTAATGGAATAATGGAAAAAAAATCAATTTGTGGCATTTACTATTTTTAGCGTTAGTTTAATATGGAAGCAAATTTTTTGAATATGATGGGTGCAAATCTTTTCGCGGGACACAATGAAAAAGCTCTATCTTTATGTGAAATGATGATTTTTTGCAAATAACATGTTATTTTTTATAACTGCTGTGAGTTTGTAACAGTTATTCATGATTGTTAGGTCAAGTTTAGCCTATCTAAAGCTAGTCTGTCTATAGTTTTTCTGAAAATTGTGCAAAATATTAATATGGAGAAAAGCCACAGTTTTGTGAAAATAAAGAGCGCTTGCTGTCTAATTTTTTAATATTTAAAAACTTACTCTATTGCTGCATTATTTGGGCTCATAAAAATTGGCATAAGTTGAGAATAAAGCAGTGATTTTGATAATTTTTCTCTAGGGGGCAAAATTTCGCCAAAATGGCAATTGTTTTTAAAAAAGGTTTAATAGCTCCGAAAATATTTAAGTTATTGGTCCGTTCTGAAGCCCAGCTAATTCGTCATGGCAAGATTATCTAGGTAATTTAAAATTATTTCTTGCTTCGAATGTAAGTTACTTAAGTAGCTCTTCCTTATTTTCCTCCTCGAAAAACCATTTTAATAACAGTAAAGTCTGATATTCAATAATATTCAAAGACAGCAAGGTTTTTTTCTTTCTTTTTTTTTCTTTCCCAAAGAAGCTTTGGCACCATCTAATATGAATGTATAACAGGCTTTTTTCGTATTTCGCCATATTTCAGGAGATTTTTCACAAAGTAAAAAATTTTTTTTGCTTAGAATTATGGAATTCGTTTATCTGAAGATAATATTATGAAGAAAGTCTCTAATCATTATTTATTCTTCTTCTAATTCTCATTCATTACTGGTGCGAAAAAAATGATAATTATAAGGTATACATCATCATTTTTACATCATTTGCATCATAAAATTTTTTATGTCATTTTTAATAGTGTTAATGTTAAGTGGTTGGATGCAAAATGTGAGCAAAATCGATCGATTTGTTTCTGAGTTATCAAATTTCAAAAAGTCGTTTATTTAAAGCTTGATTTTTCGAGAATTATTCGACTGATTTCATACAAATTTTATAATTTAATATTAAAAATTATTTTCTTTAAAATGAGATAAAAAAAATTATATACCTCGCATTTAAAAGTTTTCCGTTGATTATTAAATAAAATATTTAAAAATGATAAATAATTATGTATAATTTTTTTTGATTGGAATTATATTTGGATAAACGAATTTCACAATTGTGCGCAAAAGTTTTTCGATTTTCATCAAAAGTTCAATAAAAAGTAAAATTAACATTAGGGAGTCCCAATGGCACTGTATTTTCCACATTGCGGCAACCCCTCATGTTTAGAAGGTCAAGAATCAGAATCCATCTTTCATTCAGAAAGTATTTTTTGGTGCATAAATATGAACTTTAATATCATTAGCTCTAATTAATTAACATACTAAAAATTAGTTCCGTGAACCATTAAGATTCAGTTTCAGTAGGTTAAAATCCGAACATTAGATCAAAAGTTATTCAGGGTGTTCTATTTGTTATTTTGCGCACTGTTTACTCACGAAATATTGATGCTAATCCAATGGAAGGGAACATATTTTATTGCCATATCTCGAACATCTTTTAAGCGAATCGAAAAAATTTTCTGCACAATTACAAAATTCGTTCATTTAATTCGTTAATTAGTTCAGGATAATTACACGCAAAAAATATTTTTTTATTTTTTATTATTTTACTTAATAATAGGTGAAAAATATTTTGAACTATTACCTATATAAATTTTTATATCATTTTAATTTTGTAATGCACAGTACAAACTTTGAAGGAAATCGGTTGAATAGTCCTAAGAAGTCAAATTTTAAAGAAGTTGTTTATTTAAAATTCGATTTCTACAGGCATTATTCGGCTTATTTTCTTCAAACTTTGCATTTTGCTTGATAATATTACATTCTTTAAAATGATGTCAGAAAATTTTATACCTTAAATTAAAATTTTTTGCAACTATTACTAAGTAAAAAAAAAGAAAAAAAATCGAAATATATTCTTGCGCTTGGAATTATCTTCAGATAAACGAATTTTATAAGTGTAAAATTTTTTTTCCCTATTCACTTAAGAAACTCCCGAAATATGGTGAAGTATGCTTAATGTAGAATTCACATTAAGGGCCACAAACTTCGGACCACTCACCTGACCAAAATAATGGGACCATATTGAGGCTACTTCGTTCATTTTGGGGGGTCAGGAACATGAATTCGTAGGAAAAAAAAAGGTATGTATTTTCAGAGAAAGGATGTTTTTTGTCTGATTTCGTAATTTAAAATATCATCTACGCTAATTGATGAGAATAATTTAAGGTCACCCCCTCTAAATATTAAGAATTGAGCCCTAGCTAGTAAAGATCTAATCTAATGATCATAATTGTTCAGAGATCGAGAATTAATGATAGTTGAAAATTATTCAGAGTGTTTAGTTTTTTTCCGCACTGTATTTTATTTTTTAGAGGAAATGAAGAAACCTTAAGCACTTTTGATGATTCTCTTGCATTTCTTAAATATTATCTGCCGAGAAAGACATTAAAAGTTGAAGGTTAAGAGAACAAATACGTATAACAAACGGGCAGGTAAGTATGAAAAAAAAATTTCTTAATAATTTCTCATGTTTAAATAAGCAAATTTTTTTCAAAAATCATTTATACATGGATGTAAATTAAGTTCTCCAGTCCTATGCGTGTGTTGCTGTTGTTTCCAATCCCAGCTGGGATAGCGGAGCTATACCAGATCAACGAGGCCGTGAGTGTTCAAAAAATCGAGGAAAAGGAGAGGTCTCTCAAGAACTTCCATGGTGAAATCCAGGCAATCAAGTAGATGATGAGGACTAGCCTTGCTGGAGTTGCACTTTTTACAAGTCATATGGGTGTAACTTTTAGCAAATATTTTATTATTTTATTTAATAATAGTTGAAAAATTCTAAATTGTAACGTATACAAACTTTGACATCATTTTAACGAATGTAATTTTAAATGACAACATGCAAAATTTGAGCACAGTCGGTCTAGTTCTTAAATAAAATTTAAACTATGCGAATCTGTTTTTTTGTGTAACTCAGCTCTATGAAAAATACATCGGAAAACCTGGAATTGGCGACATCACCGATAAAGAATGTAGACAAAAAAAAGTTACCCGGAAACAATAGGTACTATAGATAAAAAGGTCTATGTAAAAAAAAAAGTATAGTCATAGGGGAAATTCATAAAAAAGATTGGTATGATCCATGATATGAATTTATATGATAGATTTACATCCATTCTCTAAAATAATCATCAATTGAGAAGATGTATTGAGACACCTCGACTGAAATTTTTCATCGTGAATTCTGTTCTCTCTCTCTATTCGTTTATCAAAACTTAAAAGAAAGTAAGTTTAGTGAAACTTAGTAAAAATCATGAACTTTCAAATGTTGAAAAAATATTTTCAAAACATTAAAATGCAAATTAATTATGGGAAGAGAATTTCCCCTCAGCGTAACTTTAAGTAATCTTACCATAATTTGTTTGCATTTTGATATTTGGAAAACGTATCTTCAAAATTTGAAACTTCATGATTTTTTTCTAGATTTAAAGCTGTGTTTCGAAGCTCTGTTACTAAGGATAATAAAAAAGCTAAAGTTTAAGTGCCTTATTCTCGGAGAATTACGATGATTTCAAGCTATATATTTATAATTTGCCGCGAAGAATTAGCTGGACTTTGGAACAGAAGAATAAATTAAATATTTAAAAAGTTATTAAACTTTTTTTAAAAATCGCCAAGTTGGCAGTATTTTTCCACCTAGAATAAAATTATCAAAATCACTGACGAATTCTGAGTTTTTGCACATTTTTATGAGCCCAGGTAATGCAACATTGGAGTAAGTTTTTCGATATTAAAAAATTAGATCACAAACGCTTTTCACTTTCACAAAACTGAGGCTTCTAACCATGTTGACGTTTTGCACTATTTTCAAAATGAGCGTAGACAGCTCTGACTTCAGATAGGCTAAACTTGACCTGACAATCATAAGTAACATCTGCAAACTCACAGCAGTTATAAAAATAAGCATAATTATTCGTTATAAAAGCATCATTTCATATTGCGACAGAGCTTTTGAGAAACAACCTTAACTAAGCTCACTTTTTTTTGATACTTTAAATTGCAGGTGAAAGAGAATTTGCGATGAATGGTATAGCGTTTTCCTAGTTTGAAAAGTGACGGTAGTTTATATCACACCAACTAAATCACACTTCACTAATTGCGTAAATAATCTTCATCCATCTTTATTTTATTTTCACGAAAAAACAGGAGAAAAACATTGAATTTATTCGGTAGTATCACTAGAAACATATTAAAATACTGTTCTGTAATCCAATCAGAATTCCCCATAGTCTTTTTCTATTAAAATTATAACTTTGACATGCTCTTCATTCAATATTCTTTGAAAGGTAGTTTAATTGGGTACTTGCACTTGAAGAAGAAGAAGACCTCCCATACCCACACATGTGACCAATGACGTCAGCTCCAACTGATCTTTTTCAGCAAAATGACGTTTTGAAGTTGAGCTAAGTTTATTTTTGCATAAGTTACAATGCTTATTAGCTTTATCGCGCATCGAATTAGTAGATATAGAATTCGCTTCTACGTCTTTTACTTAACTTAGATTTATTATTTGTTTATGTATTTTATTGTAACTGCGATATATTTTTGTTTTGAGTACCTGGAAACTTCGATACGTAATTAGTTTGTTTATGTTCCGCATGGCTTCTTGCCTGTCTTTGTGTTAAGTCTCTGTGTAAATGTATAGTGAAAGAATGTAAATCTTTGAGAAGGAATCTTTGTGGAAGAATTTAGAATGTGTCACTTAAGGGAATTGATAATTGATGGGATTGGCTTACTCGAAGTGGAATGGAAAGAGCAGTTGCTAACGTAAGTAATTGCCACGTTTCAACCACCAATCGGGCTCAAGATACCCAAACTACGTCACTTGCAAGTATCCCATTTTTATACACTCGCCTGCTTTTCAGATATATCTATAATTCTTGCGTTTTGTATGATTTACGCAAGGAGAACTTTTTCGGCACCATCTAAATCTGTTTATTGTTTATTAACAAAATTAAATTTCAAAAAATCTTAAAACAGATAATTGAAACAACATTAAATTACTCTTCCAAAATTGTAAAACTCACAATTTTATGGATCAAAATCTTTCATAAAATTTTTTTAGAAGTTCCGAAAGTTGTCTAGCACCATTTCTTTTTATCTAATAAAACGATTATTTCATTTCTGACCTTTTTTTGAAACGTCAGAAATCAAATGATTGAATAATTGAATCCACCAAATTGTTATCCAATGATAGTCTTATCATCAAAAGTTTGTTAATTCTTGCATAAAAAACATAAGGAAATAAAAAGTAAAAGTTTAACCTAAAAAATAATTGATGAAAAATATTCCTCTACCAGGTGGGTTCACCTCAACTCGTTTTCCCATGAGAACAAATAAAGCCATAGTTTACATGTCTTAAATTCTTAGAGGAAAGTCATCATTTTAAATTATGCATACTAATATCTTGTTGTGAAGAATTACTAGGTTTTAGAACTCACGAACTTGTTAAATATATTTAAAAAATTATTATTTTTCATAAAAAATCACCAATCTAGAAATTTTTTTCTTATCTACAAGAATGAAAAATTAAAATGAAAATGTATTACAACGAATTGAACAATTATTTTTTTGCGAATTTTTAAAGGCCTAGGCAATACAGCGTTACCGCAACTTTTCAAATATTAGAAAATCAGACCGAAAGTACCTTTATTTTCATAAAGCTGTGACTGCTTTTTATTTTCCTGATTAGCACAGAGAGCGTAGTTTTAATATCGACTGAAACTAAGCTATCCGTCAAGATCAACGGTTACAATTTCACAACAATTATAAATATACTATAGTATTCGCAAGAAAAAACGTTTTTTCGTATGAAAGAAATTTACCAAATAAATCAATTTTTCAATAATATCACGTTTTCCAACTTCAGGCTATGCCTCAATGTTGTAACACAAAATAACTCTCTTTAGTGAACAATATGATGTTTTTTTTTTATAGCTGTTACGAGTTTATAACAGTTGTTCGTGACTGTTAGGTTATGTTTTATTTGTCTTTAGATAGCGCTCTCAATTGCTTATTCTAAAAATAGCTCAAAGGGGAGGAAAAGCTACAGTTTTCTTTAAACATTGGAACAGATGTTACATAGTCAAGAAAGTTTGCAAAAATTTAGAATTATTATTTGATTTAGATAGTTTTAATTTTATGAAGAAATATAAAGGGCATATGAAGGGTAATTTTTATGAGAGAGTTCCAACAATTTTTTTAAATATTTAAATTCTGTTTTTAAAATCAGATAATACTTAACGGAAACATGAAATATATAGTTTGAAACTATAGCTTTGCCATTATGGTAAGGAGCATTTTTGATGAAATAGTTTTGAGAAGCAGACTTAAGGTCGTTTTTGAACTCTCTTTAGTCGCATGAAAAGATGCTTTTTCTACTTTAGATAAGTTAAACTTGACCTAACAGTCTGGAGTAAGCGTTGCAAACTCACAGCAGTTTTAAAAATAGCATATTATTCGCAAAAAAGCATAATTTCATATTACGATGACGCCTTCGAAAAACAACCTTAATAGCGAAATATTTTATTTATTTGACCGTTCTAAAGCCCAGAGATAATCCTTTACAGCTAGATGGTACATACAGTTCAAAATTATAGCTTTGCTGAAGTGCAAGCACTCAAACTGCGGCTTTTATTTTTTATTTTCCTCAGCGAAAGAGCCCTGAAAAATCTTGTTCATAAGTGTAAGAAATTATCGAATTTCTTTCTAAATGATTATTTTTTGTTAATGAGTATTTCTTTTCCAGGTAGGATCCCATTGAATGAATCCCTCATCTTTTCTCTTAACTATGACTGTACTCTCTTCACCAGGCAGAGAGAATTGAATTCTTCTATTTTCAAGAGAAAGGAGGGGGGAGGTAATTAGGCTACCTCTTTGTGATGTCACTCCCCGGCACGTGGATGGGGATGCCCGTTCCGCATCCTTTTGTTGTCATCCAGACGAGTTCAAGCACCTCCCCTCCTCGCACACGCCTCAGCTGGCTAGATTGCGATTTTTTTTTTATTTTAATTTTATTCTACACTCCCCCCTCCACGGGGTGACGCTTTTAATATAAAGGTAGGATCGGTGTCGGGCAGAACAATTCGCTTCTCCCTCACTCTCAAAAGTAGCCATTGAGTGAACATTTGGGACACCGATAGAGTTTTCTAACGGTTTTTCTCTTTTATCAAATGTTTTCCCTTCTTACCTAAGTTTTTAACTTATACAGAAAAAAGTTCGTTAGAACGAGTACGTCATGGCCGTTTACAAGTTTGGCCATGACTACAACTTTCCAAGTCACCGTCAAGATCCAGGAATTGAAGATACGAAAATCGTATGTTTATAACCAGCTAAAAATAAGTAGAATCCCACTATTGCGATTTACTTAAAGCTGTTATTCGAGGCTCTGTCGCCAAGAAGAAAAAAAAAAGCCATAGTTAAAGTGCCTTACACTTGAAGCAATGCAAAGATTTTAAACTATGCATATAATCTTGACGTGAAGAATTATCTGGGTTTTAGAACTGACAAATAATTTTTTGAAGTTAATAAAAATGCGTAAGCAATTTAAAAAGTCTTATAATAATTTATTTCACCTTGAAATGTGATAATTAAAATTACAAATAATGTTTAGGATGTTCCAAATCACAGGATAAAGCGGAAATAACACTGCATGTCAAAAATGTGGGATTTTCTTTGTCCCCTCTCTTACGGACGCTTTTTATTACCTGGCAATTAAATTGTGAGGCTCTTTCATTATTTTATGCAATTAAATTAAACATTGCACCTTAAAGTAGCATATTATTGCACAATTTTTTGTTTTCACAAATATTTAATACATTTTTTAGGAGGATTTCCCCTCTCTTACCCTTGGAATTCTATCCACGCAATGCAAATAGCACTCACTTGTATGAATTTCGCTTTTCACAGGGTGTCTATTTAGATTAGTTCCTTTCTGGGTCAATTCATTCATTTATTATTTATTTTTGAGTGATTCTTTGATGCAGTCTTATGAAAATTTACAGCCATTACTCTCTCACAAAATGAATGCATAATTGCAAATAAATTAATCATCTCTCATCTTGGAAGCCACTGGATTCTAGATACAATTCTTCTGTGTGCGGGTCCCTTTGTAGAGTCCCCCTTGCCATCAGACTAACCGTGGGAAGTCTTCTGTGTTTTCCTCTCCATGTAACGCATATGCGGTTTAGTTCCATCAAAAAGTCCTCCACGAAAGCAAATTTCTCTCAGTACTTTATCCAGGAGTTCCCTTGTCTTCTGGATTGGGTTCAAAATTACAAGGTTACGGAGTTGAGTATTAGTAATCGTAAACCCAAAAATTGGGTTGGCTGTTCAATGACGGTTATAACATAAAAAAATAGCTAGGATTGATGCATTTAAAACTGCATATGATTTTTGCTTATAATTATTTAAAAGGTTAATAATTATAAACAAAATATATTAATAAGTTTTTCTAGTTTACAGCTCTATTTGATCATAAATGAGTTAAATGGAAGTTAAAAAATCTATCTTTTCAATTATAATTATTTGTCTTAGATTCTTTTTGTCAGATATGACGCCATTTTTCTTAAAAAAGCTGCGGAATGATATTCCTTGATCAAAAAAGACAACATAAACTTAAAGTTTAAGATGGCGAGGGTTTCTTAATGTTTTAGTTTGAATTTTAACCACATTTTTGGTGTATTTACCAATAAACATAGTTAATATATAATTGCACGATATAGATAAATTATTCAGTAATTGGATGTTAATAATACAAAAACGCTCATAAAAAGACCCTATAAAAATGTAAAAAAAAAAACATGCCTTAAATAACCTTAAACTAAAAAATAATACCCTTGACAATTTTTTTTAAAAAGAGGTTTATATTAGCTTTATTTGAAAAAAAATTATAAATTGTAATATGTATTCATAAAACTGAAAAAATATAATGCGAAAACCAAAATAATTATGTATTTCATTAATAAACATGTAGTACCTTATACTAAAAAATAAGATTTTGTAAATTCCAGTTACAATCGTCAAGAGCATCAGAATAGCATCCTTTAATCAAATGTCTTATGATATTTTTAAACTTGAGAGATTATCAACAACAACCTGAAAAACTCCGTTCAACTTCCACAATTGCTATTCTAAGATAATTAAAGTAGTAACATTCAATGCAAAACTTAGAATAATCTATAATTAAAAAAAATACACCATACTGATAACATACAGTACAAATAACATACCAGTACTGATTATTATAATATATATATATATATACATCAATGTTGTGTTAAATGCAATAGAAAACCACGAAAAAGTCTTTTAGATTACTGAACAATAACAGCTATATGTTCATTATCGCAATGAATTATTTTTTTAGCCATTAATTATATTATCATCCTTGACGGCAATTTGTCATCGTAGTGGATGTTGTGAAACACTTTTCTAATATTTTTAACACGACCCAGAAATCAAAATAACTTGCAATTTAAATATCAGAGTAAAATCATGTTTATAAAAGCTTTTGNGATCTTAATCTTTGACGCATTTTAAAACATTTTCTTATAACTATTGGCTGAAATTACTTTATAAAACTGTTTTTTGATATTCATGCATGTGAACGGAAAAAGAGCAGCCCAGAAAAAAAAGAAAAAAAACATCGAAAAAAAAATCATCTTGCAAGCAATGATATGAATTCTTCATATATATATATATAGAGAGAGAGAGAGAGAGAGAGAGATGCATTGTGATTATAAAAACATAAAAAAGGCGAGAGCTCTAATTGGTATGGATTTGAGTTTCGTGAAGTCGCTAAGTTTTTTTCCCCACCTACATACTTTTCCTGTAAGAAAGACACTTTTACAGAACAGGGCTTTCATGCAATGCGTCAATCAAATGATGTGTTGATCTTTTCTTTTATCGGTGATTTTTGGAGATATGCATTTATTTATAATTGTTCTATGGCAACAGTAGAAACATTAGTAGTCTTTATTTACTGCGAAAGAACTGATATAAACCAATCTTTCAATAAATGAATATCCTTCAATCGCTTTATTGGCTCTCCGGAGTTATTGAGAAACGAAACTATCAAAATCAAACTAAAGTGAATGATAACCAAACCAAGTTCATGATAATTTATTATTAATTATATAACAGTTTGTTATATCCATTGTTCAGGTGATAAATAAGAATTTTTTTATCTATAAAATACTTCAAAACTAAGAAGTGTATTTCCTTTTAAATATCATCATTCTGCAACAATAAATAATGATTGAGTAGAGATATATAAATAAAGTGTATAACTAAATAATAAATACTAGGGGTTTTAGCCCCCTGTTCGCTGACGCTCATCAACTCCGATGTTTGCTTCGCAATAATTGCTGTTTCTTGGCATAAAACAAATGAAATTATTGAACTAAAATATATGCACTAAGCGAACACTTGTGTCTGCGTTTCCCACATCTAAATATTTCCCTCATACTTATAAGATCTATAAGTGAACATAAATCATTTTTATAAGTAATTATTTTTTGAAATAAAGTTTAAAATTAAAAGTATATTGTTATAAGAAATTTGGTGAATTCACAATTGTAATTTGACATTTTTGCGTACCAAACTGACGGATGTATTTTAAATGCAATGCAATTTTTGCATTCAGTACTTTGTGCATGAACTTTAAAAGTTATGTTCTAAAACCTTAAACGAATCTCTTTAACAGTAATTCATACGAGTATATGAATGTAACTTGCACCAAAAAATAATAATTGTATAACGGTTAATAAAATCAGATGCCGATTTAAATTACTTTATTTTAAAATGTAACGTAGAATTATATTATTCTAATAACAATAATAATAAAAATCAATCCTCATAAACTCTTCATTTAAAAATCAAACAAAATCAAAAACATAGTAATAACAATACAGGTAATTTCAACCTCTAAATCAGGGAAGCAGAAATATTCACAGGAGAACAATAATTTTATGATCAACTGGTTCTCTCCTCTTTTGATCTTCGATTTCATTCAGGTCAACAGGTTCATAGATCTGGTCGGACTTCGTCAGGCCAGATGAGGATGAGCAACAACAACATAATTTTATGACTTATATCAATTTCATGCTGATGACGACCAAACCAATAGGAAAATGAATGGGGGAAAACTGGATCCTATCACGTGATTTGTCCAGCCAATAAAAATGTACTGACAATAATGGAAAACTGCGAGAAAATCCTTAGATTTTTATATGTAGAAAGAAATTATGTGTGAAGTTAATCTTGAAAGGTGTTGTAAGAGTTAGAATGTTTTAAAGGAAGTGGATGAAAAGTTTACAGTTTTTGAATAACAATATTATAACCAAATAAACCACCCACTTTTCATCTGACTTTCTTTAAAGTTTTGTAAGAAATTCTTGAGCCATATTTTAAGATTAACTTTACATAAAATGAACACAGTAATTGGAAAAAATAACAGAGATTATAGCAACTCGATTCTTATGTATTACACCCAGTAGTCGGAAAAATTACATTTTCTTTGTAGTTAACAACAACTACTACTGCTTTATTACAATTGTAGTTAACTACGAGTACTTTTTTTAAATGTAGGGACTACAAACAACTTTCGAAATATAGTTAGTACTTCGCTACTTTTAGAAGACAAACTTAAATGCAGAACTTAATTTTCAACAATATTCAAAATGATTTTAAATAAAAAATTATCTTGGTTGAATACGAGGAGATATAAAGAAGTTTTAAGTCATGTTTACATAAAATAGTTTTTTATTCTAAAGCACTTTTTACGAATCTGTTCTTTAAATTTTGAAACTCTATACTTTTCCCGACAGTGATTTAAGGAATGCTAGGAAATTATCAAATACCTTTTATTTAAGTGATCAATGCTTTCTTATATCCTCCAAGAAATAAAGTACAGTCCGAAAAACAAAAAACTGACCACCCTGAATAACTTGTCTATTGATCTAATGATCAGATCTTCACGTTCTAGGACTCCATCTTAATGGTTTGAGGGGATGACCACAAATATGGTAATTAATTAATGCAGACGATATTTTAAGCTACGAAATCAGACACAAAAACGTATTTTTTTTTTGTTTCTGTGAAATTGAATTTTAGAAAAGTCAGATATTTCTCTGGAACAACTCGACCGATTTTTACCGAGCATCAGACTTAGATCTTAACGAAAAGAAAGGAAAAAAAATTTAAATTTCAGAAAGTTTCAGAGAAGGAAAATTTGTCTATTGTATTAAGGATGAAAATACCAAAAGTTTTTTAAAATAACTTAATATCATCCGTTCGCGAATCATACTTAAAATGAATAAAAACTTGAAAAATCATTTATTTTTCAAAATTTTTGAAGGACATAAGCTTTCAAAAAATGCACGCTTTAGTTTATTATGATTGTTTGATGGTTTCAATATCCTGAATAAATTTAATTCCAATCAATATTTTACATTCGCTCAATGTTTCATATAAAAACATAACTTTACTAATTTTTGTATTTTTCATTTCGTTTATTACTTTAGATCAGAACATTCCTGGAACTCATCACGTGCAAATGGTTATCATATCCAGTTCTACTCAACCAACTACTCAATTTTTCGACGTGGTTTTTATTTCATATTTATAGCTTAGTTGCAAAGATTTTCGATGGAGTAGGGTTTTCTAACTAACTGTTTGTTTAGTTTTTTTTGCATCTACTACACATTTAAAGTCTGATTGTTTGGAGATATGAGCACGGGACTTTAATGGTTGCTCGGATTTATTCGTCGCTAGCTTCGCATATTTCATTCGAAGCCTCTGCAGCTTCTTTTCCACAATCCGGGATGCACATGGGGGCCAGAATCTCAGAGTGTTTCAATATCACTTCATTTAACTTTTGGAAGCATTGGAGAACGATGAAGAGAGAGCAAAGAAAAAGGACCACCATAAATAACTTTTGATAGAATGAAAGGATCTATACGTTCTCATTCTTAATGGCTAGAGGGGATGACCTCAATGATGCTAATTAATAAGTGCATACTATAGTTTAGTTCACGAAATAAGACACAAAAACTCAGTTTCTCTGAATAAACATAGCTTTTCTTCGACGAATTCAGATTTTTGACTTCCAAAATATAAGGTGCAGCCGCAATCTGAGAAATATGGTCTCAATAGTTTGGTCAGGAGAGCGCCACAATGTTTGGACCCCTTAATGTTAATTTTACTTTTTGTGTATTTTGCTATGCCTCGAGAACTTTTTAAGCGATTTTGCTATTTTTTTTTGTATTTTGCCACATGAAGTTATATTCATTAAGATGATGCAAAAACTTGCACACCTTACAATTTAAAATTTTTTAACCATTATTAAATAAAGTAATAAAAAATAATAACTATTTAGCAAAATTTAGTTTTTTGCATGGAATTATCTTTGGATAAACTAATTTTATAATTGTGTGAAAAATTTTTCCAATTCGCTCAAAAAGTTCTTGCGACATAACCAAATACTCAAAAAATAAAATTAACATTATTGAGTTCAAACTTTGGATCGCTCCCAGAACGTAAAGATCTCATCGTAAAACGAAATATCTGGTGTTTAATTTAAATGCAATCACATTGGAGCATTTTCCAGCTTTATAAACACAAACCAGATTTTCTGATAATAATTAGACACATTGAACACTAAGAAGGATTACTGATTATCCTTTGAACACATTGAACTTAAACCAAAATTGCCGATAATTATTGGATGCATTGTACACTAACTAGGATTGCTGATAATTATTGGCCATATAGAACACTTATCAGAGTTACTGATTGTTTTAGGACATACTGCACACTAACCAGAATCATTGATAATTATTGGACTCATTGTACCCTAACCAAAATTGCCGATAATTATTGGACGCATTGTACACTAACCAGAATTGTTGATAATTATGGGCCACATTGAACACTTATCAGAATTACTGATTGTTATAGGACCTACTGCACGCTAATCAGAATTACTGATAATTATTGGACTCATTGTACCCTAACCAGAATTGTCGATAATTATTCTACGCATTGTACACTAACCAGAATTGTCGATAATTATGGGCCACATTGAACATTTATCAGAATTACTGACAATTATTAGACTCATTGTTCACTAACCACAGTTGCTGAAAATTTTTGGACAGGCCAGAACCACTGAAAATTATTAGACGCATTGAATTTAATGAGAATTACTGACGATTATTGGACACATTGAACTTTAACCGAAATTGTTGATTATTATTCGACACATTGGACATTAACCAGACACATTGAACGCTAGTCATTAATGAGCACACTGAAAACTGTATTAAACAAAATAATAACGTTTAGTGAAAGAAAGAGTATAGAAGAGGGATCGAGTCATCTGAATCGGTTGCTCTCCCCACTTACAGCTGCTGCTGCTGCCCTTCGATCGATAACTCCGATTATTGCTACTCGCTGCAAACCCTCCCCCCCTACCAACCTCCAGGTTTTGATCTCTCTCCCCCCCATTTTTTTCTTTCAATATTTCACAGAGTGTTTTCCAGCATTCTCTTTCATTGTTTTGTCTCAGAGGGGGTGGACACAAAGAGAGAGAGAGAGGACCCTGTTATGCATGTAGAGTGGGGTGGGGGCAGGTGAAAGCATGCTATAGGGCTTAAAGTAACATAAGGGAAGAAGAGAGAAACACAAAATGGAAATAGAATATATATATATATATATATATATAAAGTTTGTTTGCATCAACAGCGTCCGATAAATAGGTAACAAT